>NC_089749.1:5249395-5309395 GCF_040412425.1 Macrobrachium rosenbergii | reverse complement strand
TTATTCATTTTTTGCAGATTAATATAATTTTTTCTTCAAAATCAAGGTTTTCGTAATTAAAGTACATATACGTAAAGAAGTCGCCTCGCTAAACAAATGCATAGTAATAATAACAATGATGATAATAATAATAATAAAAATAATCATACTAATAATATATTAAAGCGCAGCATGTGCCTACATAATCTGCGCTAGCTAAACTCCTGTGCAGATTAGTCTTCGTCTTGCCGGTGGCCATCTCCTCTCATCACTTGTGTTTCATAAATGTGCAAAATAAAGGTACCTTCTCTGAGCTACGGGATGGTGCGTAGCGCTCCGTGGATGGGGACTTGCCGTCTCTGTCGTCATATTTTCCTGCAGGGTGTTCTAGTAATGTTTTAATAATCCCTGGCTGGACCAACCATGCAGTCACTATCATCATCTGACAATCTGTGAGTGACTTGTCATGAAAATTTTAATAAAACTCCATTACTCTGGAAATTAGAAGTAGGTTTTGCTCATTGTATTTCCAAGTGTAACACTGTCTCTGCCCTTTGACTTATCATTATAGAAAATTGGACTAAAGAGAAGTTATGTTTGAATCCAAATTAAAAATCAAACAACACTCCTTAGTCGTTAGTCTTCAACTCAGAATCTGAAAAATAACTTTATTCTTTAACAAAATATCTAAACAATATCTTTAGATCTTACTTTCACCACAGTATCAACATACGCAGCATAATTTTGTAAAACTTATGCACAGCTAATATGTAAAACATAGCAGTAATCCTTAAACTGCACGTTAATTTTAACCATAGCACAATATGCTGTATAAGGAGACTTTGACACGTGTTTCGTTCATTCAGATAAAAAATAATGGCTTCCTGGAAGGCCACTACGGAAATGTAGTGTCGAGATTCGCTCTGCGTTCGTAACATTCCAGCCTCTAATGCTCATTTGGAATGACCCGAAATAATGTTTATGCAACCCATTTCAACTTTAAAAAAACACAAAACAAAAAATAAAGAAGTGTTTATGCGCGCTGTTGTATTATTACTGTGCCAAGCGGAAGGATTTTATTTTCCCATTCCAGTCTGCAGAGCAAAGTTTCCAAAATGAAATTTAAAAAACGAAATTATTCAAAGAATAAAATATGATACTCTCTTTTCGTGGATCCATTTGTGCACCATATATAAACCGTTGGGTGAATTGTTATTTTACATGCTACCTCGGCTGAAAGTGTTCTGAATGAGTGTAAATATTGGATTCTATAAAAGCAGCTTACTTTCAACAGTTCTGCATTTTTTTCTTAACAGTCTTAGCATATATATATATATATATATATATATATATATATATATATATATATATATATATATATATATATATATATATATATATATATATATATAAATATATATACATATAAATATATATATATATATATATATATATATATATATATATATATATATATATATATATATATTTCATATGTGTTTATATATGTAAATGTATAGATTTATTAATATATATATATATATATATATATATATAGATAATTTATATATATATATATACATGTGTGTGTATGTGTGTGCACGTGCACGTGTGTGTGTGTGTGTATGCATATACATACATGTATAAAGTCTTCATAATCAAAATACCAGAAAAACTCAATAAATTTCATTTGCCGTAATGCACACGACCTAAGTAACTAAAATTTCTCATTTGTTTTTCATAATGGAAATGTCTTCAGAAGGCTGTAAGCTCCCAGTTGGGAAAGGAGGCGTTTTTTTGGTTCTAAAATCTGAAAGTTAATCAGACCAAACGGTAGGAAAGTAAATGAACTCAGAGACAAAAAACAAGTAATATACAATACGATTTGCTGTTTATGATTCGTGACAGTTTTTGAAATACAGTATAATACCGGTGTTTTTTTATGATGAAGATGAAAATCATCACATTGAAGAGGATTTTGAGAACATAACCATAAGCTCTGTAAATTAACTGGCATGTTTTTCAGATCCTTCGCAAATGAACAAAGAAAGAAAGAACATTATCGACAGTAAAACTGTCCGAGACAGCAGCAGAAAACGGTTGTGAAATTGAGGAATCCTGCTTAGGTAACAGAAGCAATGGATCAAATTCTGGGTTTCTGATGTCAACAAAAAACTCGAGATTCGATTTCAAAAAGAAGTATATCCTTTCAATTCAATTCAATTCAATTAAATAACCCATTATTCAAACAAATGAATACTGTTAAAATAGGATTTAAAAGAGACCAACAGTTTTCTTGCTATTTTCTATATAAATCCTCTTTGAAAATGTCCAATAAATGGACAGGATAAAACAGTAGTTGACTAGCAAGACGAAAAAGGAGAGGCCAATACAGCTGCTCATAGTCACCTCTCTGACATTTCTTAGAATACTAATGAAATGAAGTTGTTAAAACTGATCCTAACGAGAAAGTTTCCCCTTCCCTGTGTTAAACGTTCTCTCTCTCTCTCTCTCTCTCTCTCTCTCTCTCTCTCTCCACTTTAGGATGGATTAGATGAAATTGATCCTGATGCTAAGTTATATTAATTCCAATGGCTTCTGTATTAATAAATATTGAGCTTCTGGTTCGATAAGGCATTATTAACCTGCTAAAATGTGAGTCTTAAACTACTCTAAAAATGGAAGCAGTAAATCCTTAATAAGCACAGTAAATCTTGGGATTGTTCCAGAACGGACTGGAAATGTGAATTCCACTTTCAGTACGGACTAAAATATACAGCAACCTTTACTTGCATTTAAATTGCCAAGTGAAAAAGACTGTGTTTGCTTGTTAAAGTATCCTGTAGGTTTTGCCTGCACAAACTTTCTAAATATTACAAGACTTCTGAGCCTGTCTTCTTGGCCCTGGAAAAACTTTGGAAGTCTCCATCATTCCTTTCTCTTTCTTCATTCTTTTCACCTGGGCCAGTCAGGAGGTAACATTTCCAACGGGCCCTCACTAGAAATAAAAAGGAAGCTGAACGAGTTCAGCATTTACATAAGAAAATCTCTCTAAAAAACAAGGTGCGTCTTTCTATAAAGGAACCGAGACGCAATTCTACTTAGTCATCCCCCCTTCAGAGAAAAAAATAGCAGATTTACCTGCTCAGGTGAGACAAATTTTTTTCTTCAGGCCGAGAAAATTTGCATAATCGGGAAACACAGAGGAAAGTGGAAACATTCAAGTTTTAAAAATGTATGGTACTACTGACTGATCAGATCTGATACTTCACATTTATAATTATGACTCAGTATCTGTGGGATAGGAAAGTCTGACAGGTATAAAGCCTCTGGTGAATGCGCACAGTTCCAGATAGACTGCAAGCTATGGAGAGCAATGACCAAAGAAGGCAATAAATAAGTAGATGACACTGACCTAAAGTCATAAGTGGCATGTGGCAACTGACGGGAAGTAAGTTGCAAGATGCGCGCTAAAGGCACTCCCCTCTTTCACACTCGTGTCAGATTTAATTGGACATAAGACCGCTTTTACTTAATATTTAATAAGTGATTCTCTAGAACGCACCTTCATGAACAGTCAACTTCATCCCTTTCCTTACAGAAACAAAGCAGCAAGTAGGAATATATAAACAAAATAACTTGCTTTCAAGTCGGATTGCCATCAAGTTGAAAAATCACAATTTTGAGATCAGGTTTTTATCCAAAAATCAGAACTTTGATTGCACTACACCCTCAGCAGGTTGCATGGACTCCTACCACCTTAAGATTGACTCCCCCCAACCCCCACCCCTCCCATCTCCTAATCTTGCCATCCCTAAAGGGTCCCATTACAAGCTCGCCTCTTGGCCTAATCAGATTGTTGGTCTGAAGTATACGAGAGTCAATATCTGAGATGCCCACCGGAACAGCGGAAGATTAGAACAGCGGAAGATTAGAAAAGTCTGTGACTATCATGCCAGCAGAGGAAGACACTTGAATGAGTGTGAGAGAGAAAGAAAACCCGAGACTATTTAGCGTCATTAATAGTAATTCGCTGAAGATTCATTCTTATCAAGACTTGGTATTTTGAGGCAGAACTTTTTCCTTTTTCACAATTAAAATTCAATTTGCATTGCCGCAGAAAAATAAACAATTATGCAGTAATCTGTTCATGAAAGAATAATTTTCATGATTAAGACATGGAAGAATTAAATCATAATCGAGGACAGAAAAATATTCTTTCAGTTATTTCCAAACATATACAGAGTGATTAACTGCGCAGCGGGGAAAATCTTGAGTTCCCTGATAGGTCCATTAGCTAACAGGTAACTTCATCCCTTCCCCGCCCCCAAAAAAAAAAAAAAAAGATTCCTGTCAAGATGAAAAATCCTAATTTTTATTTTAGTTTCCTCCGATATTCCGGTCCCTTCATTAGCCTGCATCTACGGTAAGGTGCATGAATAGGGTTCTCTTATCAGTCTCCAACCACCCCCCCTCCTTCTTCCTAAAAGGTCTGCACCCCATCCCTCCCCAGCGAATGCACAATTCTTGCCTTAATCAGGTTAGGTATCTGGAGCCTTCCACAGTCACCATCTGTGCTGCCTTCGAAAGCATGGGATGATTAGATGGAAGGGGAATGATTTGAGAGAGAGAGAGAGAGAGAGAGAGAGAGAGAATCTTCTTAACATGTTATTAGTTGAACAGTCGTCTTTGTCGAAATTGTTGCTAACGTAGATATAAATGGTTGTTGGAGTAATTATGCGTGAATGTTAATGTATTGAGTAAATTGTATAGGAGTGTTATTATTATTTGACCAAGCTTCCATAGAAGCTAGAAGGGTGACGTTCAAATACAAATGCCGTTGCTCACAGATAAATGGGTCATTTTTAACTAAGCGTTTAAATGCCTAGTTAAAAAGGACTCTTCTAAGCTGTGAGCAACGGCATTTGTATTTGAACTTCACCCTTCTTCTCTAGCTTTAATAGCTGCAATACATTATGCTCAATACATTATAATACAGATGTGAAATCAACTGAAACCCAGAGGCTGAAAACGAATTTTCTTCGGCCTCTTTCGAAAGCATTTGTCATGGTTTCTCAAACGAAAATTCCGTAAAATATAGAAGGACAAATATATAACCTCCCTCCTCAGGGGATTCCGTAAGCGACTAAATCGAATTCAGAGCCGTCTTGGACTTCATTGCCTTAGCAATTTCCCACCTGGATAAGTTTACGTCGGTAAAGGTGGGTAAAGAATTTATATCGTTTTTAAATTCTTATTTGTTATAATTTGTACCTTTTAGGTTCTTCTTTCCTGTATTGTTCCTCCTTTTCCTCCTCCTCCGTTTTCTTTAGATCCGCTTCCTTTTAAAATTAATTTTATTCTCTATCACGCTGACTGACATAAAAGCAAATTAAGTAACAAAAAAGAATGTTAGCTAAGATAGGCTACTCACTGAAAGTTTTTGATTGATTGATATCCAAACTCCTGATAGTGATTCATGATACGAAGCCTTGAAAAGCTATTAACCAAAATGAACACGATTTTCAATCTCGCGGTAGTGACGCATGATATGAGAGCTCGGTCCTTCAGGTCATTTTCGAGACTGAGATAATCGGCTGCTTTCATCACAGAAATTGAGCTGTCCTTCCCCTAAGCGCGTCGCACATCTCATCATATCATAAGGCCTAAACCCAGAATTAGGGTTCGGTTTTAACTGTGGGAGACTGGGAGATTTTGTATAGGTGACGAGGGTGATTGTTTAGAAGCTCTCAGACAAAATCATTAATATGTTGCCGAATCACCGAGAATTTATTATTATGATTCAGTTTTCACATAGTGAGTTGAACAGTCTCTGCAGGTTTACTCTTTTGTGAGCTTCATCATTCACCGTTATCAATACTGTAACAACGTATTTCTTTCTTCTTCATCGTTGGCTCCCAAATTTAATTATTCTTTTCGGTGAAAGATTGGTTGTCAGGTCACTTACCTGATAAGCTTGAATCCTTCCGAGAGATTGTACCTACATATGACGACGCAAATAGCAAACAATACTAGAAGAAAGTAAAAAAAACAAATTCTAATGTCGTTCTAGACAAATGTATAACATAAAGTTAATTCTTGAACTTAAGTAATTAAACAACAGGGAATTGTGTCAGTGAGTTGTTTACGGATAACGGTTTTGACAATTTTATTTTTCTATATAGGTAGGAAAACTAGAATTCTCTCTCTCTCTCTCTCTCTCTCTCTCTCTCTCTCTCTCTCTCATTATTTGCGTAGGCTACTATTTACAAACGCCGAAGGCCAATGACCACTAAAACCAACCAGAAGATGACAACTGAAAATTAGCATGTGGAAATTTCTTACTCGTAGAACAGCCAAAAGTAAAGAAATCAAAGCTGTTCAACGTAATTTTCGAAAAGAAGTTAGGAAAATCGGACTAGGCAGCTACATTTGAAGTTTTCAGGGAGGGCCGTTACAGCGGTTATGTACGGACATCGTTAATATGTTTTAAGCTCGTAACTCGTTTTACATTTATTGATCCAAACGGAGAGTCGGAGTCGGTATGGTACATCGGCCTTGTAAGCGAAACTTTTTTTTTTTTTTTTTGCATATTACGCAGTTTTAGTAAGTGAGATTGATTATCAATCAAGTAATCAAATAAGTATGAAGTGTTATTTGTTTTATAGACTGGACAAAGAGCATATAGGCCTATGGAATGTGGGCTCAGGCGCCTAGCTTGTAGTGAACCTATCAAGCAGTAGCCAACAGTGTTAGGTTATAGGCTAAGTAGATGAAATGTAACTTAACTAATATGACCTGGCAATGAGTAGAGTTTAAGTGGATCTTGATGAGCTTTCTTAGTAAAACCATATAACACTACCCTATTGGAGAAAGTCCAGGTAATTCTAAGTACTAGCTCCGCGCCTGTTTTTTTCTACGCTTTTAGGGCTTCCGATACTGGCGCTACATTTGTTTGTTGTCGGCCAAATGGAATGTCCCTTCGCCGTGTTTAGTACTGGCCTGGGCGGGGCGGTACCCATACGTTAACAAGTTATTGCACTTGCCGGACGGGATATGAACCGTTCCAAACAGACGTATCTTTGCTCTGTCTTGTGAAGATCACGTATGGAAACCCCTTGTTGGATGGACTTCAGGGGTTAATTACAGGCTAATTACATTCGTGCGACAAAAATGAAAGGTAAATCCATGATTAGCAACCAAAATACTGTAGAAAAAGTCAAGTTAGAAGGAAATCGCCGCTGCCGAGCTACTACTTAGATCTACCAAAGTCCAGAAGGGTTGTGGGAGTTATTATTGGGCTCTTCAAAATCAAATTTCTATTTTATATCTCATAATTTAGCGCCCTTCTGCTCAGTAACCACCTGTTTACACACAAAATGGGCGCCGTGTTTAGTAGCAGCTCCTTTGAGATGGAAGTAAAAACGATAAATGTAAATGAGACGACTGCACAGATAATCTGTATCGTTTCACTTTGTTTGGTTTTATGTAGAGCCCTCCACAGGGATGATCCCTCTCTAGCGGGCCTTTGTACACTTTCAAAACAAGGTGCTTCTTGTATTTTATAATTGTCTTTTAGTGTTTTCTTGTCAGTATCGTAGCTCCTGCAGATTAGGAGTCTTTAGTTCTTTTTAAAATTTACTTTCTTCTATGATCTTCACTTCAGGCGTTATTTTGTTGTATAGTGTTGGTACGCAGTATACAAATGCTCTCTCGCCTGACTTACAGTTTGTTCTAGGTTCAAATAGCCTATATGCTTCACTTGCATGTCTGATATGTTTCTGTATCATAGTTCGGTAGAGCAAAGCATTATCTCCGCATTGGGTATTTCCTTTAAAGTTGACTTTTCCTATAGTATTTTTGTTGCTTATCAAGAATTTACCATTATTTTTTGTTGGTCAACTGAAATTAACCTGTAATTAGCCTCAGAACTGAGTACGTTTTTGTATGCTGGCCACCCTGGAATGCTATCACACATGCGCAGTGTTATGGGGGAACTTTTGGTAAAAAGTGGTTTCCTTTACCAGGGGGTCCTCCCCGCTGCTAAGTAACACAGCCTACTAGGTTAGGTTAGGTTAGGGTACATTAGGTTGGTATGCCCTTCTTGAACATATGGCTCCCTAATGACTTTCGTATTTGCTGAACCGTTCCATACAGTCCGTGTGGAGTTATTACTGTACTTAGAAATACCCATTTCACTTGAGTGATGTAGAAAATGGTGTACTGTATATGATGCAGTACAAGTGAGATAACTTGAGACATTTACTGTGATAATGAGAAACTCACTGTATTTTGCCTATATTTTTACTTTAATCTCAAAGGGGCTGATTGTCTTGATAGTTTTCTCAGATTATCTCCCTGTACTGCTCAAGTCTATATAGGCTTACACCATGTAATATGTTGTTTGACCCAAAAATTTTAGCCAATTAATAAATGATAACTTCGTGCGGCCTTCCCCTTTACACTTACCTTAAAATGCATAAAAACATAAACCAAAGACAGTAAATATCATAAACATAAACAAAAGACAAAAATAGGAACAAAAATGTAAACAAAAGCCAGTAAATATTCCAGTGGTCGACTGGTGGGAATCAGGCTATGGTACTGTAGTAATATTCAGTTTATCCCATTTAGGAAGAAAATGCACGCTGTACAAATAAACGGACGAAAAAGTATTATGGATAGCCTAGATATGTATGTGATGGTACAGACAGCAGCCTAAATACATAGCCTAGAATCCTGAAGGAAATGTGTCTAGGAACCATGAGAATTGCACTCAAATTAATACTGCATTCTAGTAACGTAAAATATGCAAAAAATTGCCCCATAGCCTAGCAGAAACTTTATTTTGTGTAACATAAATCTGCAAAGACATACATGTAACAACTATTACAGGGATTTTAATACTTTAATGTTCATTGTGATTTACGTGAAGAAAGGTTGCAAGGTATTGCAACACCAAATACTAGTCAGTACCTTTCAGTATGGTGAACTAGTTGTACTTTATTTTGGTATTATTGTACTTTAAAGTTTTCATATATCGGACTCAAAGATATCCTTTTCCTGACATTTGTTTCATTTGCAAATGAATATTGTACATTTAGAAATGGTGGACTCTGCCCTTATATCATACAATTTTGGGGACCACAGTGGGAAAGTGGGGTTTTCTTGTGGTGGAAAACACACAAGTGAAATACAGGGATGTTAATCCCATTGATTGTTGCCACTCAGATTATGGTAAGTTTATGGAATGATTTCAAAGTAAGATCATGCACTAGAATAAAGACCTGGTACCTTAGGTTAGGGTTACTTAGGTTGCAAACATAATTATCCATTATTCCATTTGCTGTGGCTTAGGTTAGGTTAGTTGGGTGTCTAGGCCTAGGTAAGGACCTGACATCCAAGGTAGGTCAGGTTAGGGGTTGGGGCCTAGGGCTAGGTAAGGATGCAGCCCCTAGGTTAAAACAGGGGGTCCTGGGCTGAGGTAAGCCCTCCCCTCTAAGTGAGAAGTCAACTTGTTAGGTTAAATCCATCCTTCTATTTCCCTCATTTTGTGTTTTCCTCTTGCCTAATAACCCTGCTCTCCCACTGTAGCCCCCAAAAATGTAGGGTATAAGGATGGGTCTACTATCTCTAAAAATTGTCATATTTTAACAAAGCAAGGGTCAGAAATGTTCAAAGTGCAATTAAAACATTGGAAAATTGTATTTTCAAGTCCAAAATGTGAGAACAGTATAAAGTAAAAATATACCAAAGCAAATTAGTGATGTCCATAAACATGTGAACTAGCTAACAGCTGATAAATGGCTCGTGAATCTTCAAGTGATGATATAACAGTATAATTTATTTATGATTTAGGGAGGAATTAGTGCTTGCAATCACTTGAAGGAATATATAGGCCAAAAATTTGAGAAGTGTCATCTTGAACCAAAAGCATCAGAATTTAATTAATGTTAGTGTATCGCAAATTGCGTGAGTCACATGTATATCCAGTCTCCCTGGCACAGTTGGTGTATGCATGCGTTGACAAATCACTAAATGTCGTAATGTGTAGTATTTGTATCATTGCATTGCACATTAAACTATTCTTGGCAATTAAAGTGAAAACTAACCAAGAAATTACCAAGGTGTGCAGTTGGCAGTGATGCCACAAGCTTACCATATGCAAATTCTGTTAGGTTTGAGAAGTGGGGACCTGACGACTTCAGAACACTTATCTTAAAATTAGTCACTAAGCATGCTTACTA
The DNA here is from genome assembly GCF_040412425.1 of Macrobrachium rosenbergii. Lineage (NCBI taxonomy): Eukaryota > Metazoa > Arthropoda > Malacostraca > Decapoda > Palaemonidae > Macrobrachium > Macrobrachium rosenbergii. The sequence continues at coordinate 5,299,169 of NC_089749.1, read as the reverse complement.
AGTCTGTACTGGACATAGTTAAGTGGGGACGTAAATCAAGTTCATTTGCGTGATGGAAACTTTGCTATGATCTCCAGCCAGATGACACTAACAACCTAATGTTTGAAAGTGGGGTATGTCAATGCTAAAAGAAATAGGTTCCTGGTTCTGGAGTTAATGAACACTTTTTAAGTACTATTACTTTTAATAAGAGTTCCCCCCTCCCCACCCCATCACTCCTACCAAGGGAGGCCTCACCCATTTTTGCATACTTCAGTACTATATGTTTTTACCACCATCAGTTTGGTGTTTACCACTTTTGGCCAGGTGTAATGGAATTATTAATGGTAACAGGCTTGTATTGATGAAAAGTTGAAATGTATTAAAGTTTTTGTATTCATTATTATTTCTATTCTGCTGTGTTAGTAAGACATTTGTGTTCTGCAATGTAAATTTCTATACTTCTTTTAGTTTCTAGAGATTACTGTTGCTAGTTTTATCTTTTATTTCCATTGGTTCTTGCCATATGTTGCTGGGTTTTCTACTTGTTGTTAGATTTTTCCATAGCTTTCATGGTTGACATCACATTATATATTTGACAAATGGTAAATTGAACATATTTGCAGTTTGAATGCTGTATGGTTAAGATATTCTTATTTAATTTTGTTTTAGAAGCAAAAATGTTAAGTACTTAAGTACTGTAATGTGTAAGTATTTAGCTCTAGAAGCTTTATGTGGGTTGAGCGGCAATTGATATCAGTTACTGTATTATATAATTTTGTGCTTGACATTAGGAGCATTGTTAATCACAGAGTAAGGGTAGGAAGTACACATTCATAATTTTTCTCTCTCTTTGACTTTCAGGTCTTCCTAAATGAGAACACTAATGAAGTCATCGATCAGGCAAGAGTTAATTTCTTAAAGGTAACACATCCGTGGAAGTCAAAATTGGAGCCTAGTTTGCACAGTTTTAATGCAAGACCACTGAAAATAGTCTAGCACCCTGTGTGATTTGTATGTGTTATTAACCTAGTATTTGTAAGGACCTGCTGATTGGGTGATCTTTATAGGTCTGATGAATATGATCAGTGTCCTTTGAGGCTGCTTGCCTACGAAGATGTCTCTACTTTAAGGAGGTCTTCCATGAAACTTTGTCCCAGGATGATGAGCTATCCTGTGATAACGCCTTTATGAGTTTGATTTTTATAACATGGAATATTTTCTTGCTGGACAACATAGTGGACCATAAAGATGAAGCAGAAGAAGGAATAGTGGCAAGAGTTCTAGCAGGACGACCTATATATGTATTCAGCGCTATTGCTCAAACATGTTTAGTATATGATTATGAGAAAATTAAAAAATACCTAAGAAATGTAATGGCTGAGCCAGCCTTCAGTAATATCTTTCTTAAGTTAGCAAGTTTAGTAAATACCTTTATTAGTAGAATTAACTCCATATTATGACAGGCATATGGACCTTTCACCAGCTTGGGAATTCCATGATTGCTTCATGGAATGATCAAAATCAGTTTTGAACTCGTAAGTCATAAAATAAACCAAAAGATGAGTTATTAGATGAACATGATCAGAAGATGAAATATGCAAAGTCTGTTATCTTTGCTTGTTTACAGGATGTAAAATTAACATACTTTGTCCTTAACATGAAATTTGAATGCCCCATTCTCACTGTCATTTTCATAGCTATATCAGCAAATGAGTTGTGAGTGTGGGTAGATGTGTATCACTGCAGAACTGAATTTTGTGTCCGTCAGTATTGTTGTTAGGACAATGGAATATATGTGGATAATTTCTGAGTTCAGTCCCGTGTCAGCCGGTGAAATTCCATTACAGCACGAATTTCTAGGTATAACAATGCTAGATATACCAGAGAAAAAGAGCTTTCAGGAAAGCTGGGGTTACTACCCCCAGTCGATCGTCTTTAGAAGACGTCGGTATAATGAAGGGTGAGTGAAATACCACTACCACGGAAATATACTCGAAAGATCTCTCCTTATCAAAACCCCCGTAAAAGAGCGGTGAGCCGTTACAGCTCCCACACTCAACACCCGCCAGGACGGCGACACCAGCGCCACCTACTTCATTCCATTTTCTAGCACGTGATACGTTCGATTCTTTTGTGTGCTCGTCCCTATTTTGGTTTATTTTTTCTTCATCTACGATGACTTCGAGCACCTTTTCCATCTCTAAGTTAAGTACCATCTTCTTGTGGGGTTTTGATCTATTATGGCTGTTTTGGTCTCGTATTTTCATAAATATTGAGATCTTCTTGTGACGCCACGGCGTCCCCTATCAGCCATGGCGAGGCGAAGACTCCTTCTGTTCTTTCGGTCGGAGTTTTCTCCCAGTCGCTATATATTTAGATTTTGCCCTTGAATTCCTTCCTGGTGGTTCCGTGCGATGGCTCCCCCCAACTTTAGTTTTGTTTTGCTTTTTTGGCCTATCGGCCTCTCTTAGGGAGTTGCTCCATCCCGCACTTCACCAGGTCGGGTTCCTTTTCATTTAGTCTCATAGGCTATTATGTTATTCTTGAAGATGGTGCTCTTATTTTAAGTTTAATGTTTTTAGTTTTATTTGTTTTTTGTTTTTGGTTGTGTAGTTTGCCTCTGATGAACCTTATAAAATATTTTGAATACTCTCGAGGTAGGCTACACTTCCTGTGATCGTATTTTTATTCTATTGTTTTTGTATGATGGTTGTAGTGTGGGCTCCATCCCCCTTGGAGTGCGGAGATCAGGTTGAGGGAGTTTTGTTGCTGTTCCTCAGGGTCCGTTTTAGGTCAGAGTGAGCCCCTTAGTCCTCTTCCCCCAATTTCGGAGGAATCGAGTTCTTTGGACGTGTTCCTCTTGGCTAGTCGCCTTCTTATCCCCTACTCGTTCCCTGTTGGCTCTCGGCACAAAATTCTCTCCCTGTTGGTTACTCCTCTCCTTTTCACCCCTCTCCCTCCCAACCTATGCTAGGTTTGGTTTTTATTAGGCTACGCCTAGGAGATGTTGGGCTTTGGGCTGTGTAGCTCCCTGGAGTAGGCTTCCCTTCCAAGTTCATTGGGAAGGAAGGTTGCAGTTGAGCGGGTGTCATGTTCTCCTTGTCTCCTCTCCCCTTCCGGTAGCCTACTCCTCCCCACTACCCCCCCCCCCCCCCTTCAGCCTTGCGACTCGTGCGGGTGACGCTAGATGGCGTTTTCTCCGAGTCAGGGACTTCTCCTATTGGTAGAGGGATTCGCTCCCTCCCATGACGTCCCCAGCTTCGCTGTGGTGGGGTGGGTGGTTCGGTTGCCCGAGCGTGTTCGGATCCTGTCTCACCTCTCGTCTCCCCATCGAGCTACGAAGTTTGGGTTTAGGTTTGGCCCCGCCGTATGTTATGAACATTGATCCTTTACCCATTCGCTTCTCCGGCGGGGAGATAGGTGTGAGATGATTCTATGTCACGCTAGCATACAGACTCCTCCGGTCTCCGGAGGGTTACCATCATCGTTAATTTTGTTTATTGTTATTTTTATTATTATTTTGTTCTACCATATACGTGATTCCGGTCCCACACCTGGGGGCTCCGCCGTTAATTTTCTGGCAGCCCTTATGGTTGGTTCCTGGTTTCTCGTTCCTTCATTCCCCGGAGTCCTCCGGGGTATGAATCCTTAAACTTCCGCTCGATGCATTTAAAGCTTATTGGCCCAGTTTAATTTGGTAGTTCTCCTACACCGGAGTATTCCGGTTGTAGTTGAGTTCCCGGCCTTGCCGGCTTTATTTTGCTTAGAGTGTGAGGTTCATGTACTGTTATCTTTACAGACTGTTCGTTGTGAGGAGCCGTGTACCGCCTCCCTTCAACAACCCTACGGGCACGTAGTGTGCGGACCCACGCTTGAGTTGTCGCGGTCCGGCTGGACGACCTGGTTGTTTGGCACCCGATGGCTGTGAGGTTTGCTTCGCTCTCTCCGCAACCATCCAAGACGAGTCGGTAAGTGAAAGTCTTCTTTCCTCGGTCCGTGCTCCTCATCGTTACGTTGTTTATATTCTCCGTCGGTCTTTGCATTCCTGACTAACCACAGGTTCCCTTGCAGGCGGATGAAACTTCCAAGAAGTCTGCCTTGGAATCCCTCCGGCCTGGGTGGCTGGGTTCGCAGGAATGTTCCGTCGGGAAAAACGTCCTCGACGCCAGGTTGAGGACCTGCTTTACCTCGGCGCACGGGGTGGCCGCAGCAGTTCCAGAAGAACTTGCCACCCCTGTTATCCAGCAGATCCGTGATGCGACCCAGCCACCTCAAGTGGACATTATGCGCCGAGGTCTCGGAGGATGTTGCCGCACTAAATCTCGATCTGGAGCCTATGAATACGGAGCAGGACCAGGTGGTAAGTGGAGAGGTAAGTGAGGATGTTGGGCGGGCCTCTTGTTTAACTCCCCTGCTTCATCTGTATCATCTTTTTCAGGTTTTGTGAAGTCTTCCTCTTTGGGTGATAGGGCTCCCCGCTATCCCCAAGTTGAAGACTTCATGGAAGGCGAAGGGCTATAAGTCCTCGACTTCTAAGAAGGCATTGCCCTTCCCCCCGTCGAAGGCTAAGGTCCCAGGACCGGTAGCCTCCGGGAGTAAGTCTAGCTCCTCCGGCAAGGGCGTGAGTAAGAGGGCGGCAAAATCAAGCCCTCCTCCCCAGCCTCTTTTTGATGCACAAGCCCTGGCCACTGAACTGTACAAACAGTTCACGAAGGATCTAGACTCGAGATTTGAGAAGATCTCAGAAAAGTTTGCCACTTATGACAATGTACTGGATGGTTTGGCTCGCCAACCTAAAGCCGAACCACAGTACTCTATCCCCGACACTGCGGACCTCCCGCCGTTTGATGTCGGAAACCCTTGGCGGTTCACACTCCGGGCCATCCAACATGATGGCAAACTTACCTTAGACGGTCTGGGCACGAGACGGTTGGAGGAGTTGGAGTTCTTCCCCGATCTCTTGCCCCTTATCCTGGCCGTGAGGCTTGCCGAAGAGGCCTGGATTCGGTCAGACAAGGTACCTAGGAAACTGTCATCATCCCCAGAGACCAAGCCCAGTCGGCTCTCCTGCGCACTCTCACGGAGTGGCAGGCAGTGAACACAAAATTGACCCCTTTCAAGGGCAATTTCACGATGTTCACCCTAGGTGAAGATCTTCCCACTCCGTGTATGGACAAAATTGCTCTGGCCACGACCCGAGCATGCTTCGATGGGAATCCCTTTCCTCAATTGAGAGAAACAGACCCTACTTCCCTGGTATTCCCAGGAAGTAACGAGTTCTGGGTGGATGCTCCGTCCACTTTCACTGTAGGCAAGCTGGACCCTCTTTGCGCTTCCACGCAGTTTAGCGAGCAACTCCCTAAGCTGCCGGAATCATTGTTAAAGGCGGAGTTTGAGACCCGGACTAAGTTAGCCCGGTCCTTGAGCTCCGGCTGTCTTACTGAGGCTACTGCCGTCTCCGGCTCGGACGAACCATTTTTCCAGGTCCTGGCTAAGTCTTTCCTGGCGACCTTCCAGTTAGACTTGCATGAGTTTGTTATGGCTAGGCTGGAATGTAGAAAATTTATTTTTGCTGACGCTACAATCCGCCACGAGCCTAACAAGCTCATTAAAAGTTCAATCTGAGGGACCCAACCTCTTCCCTGAAGAAGAGGTTACATCCGTCATGTCCGAGCTACACGGGCCAACCAGAGTCTTCGCTCGGTGGGGAATTCCCACTTTAAGCGCAAAGACCTCAGAATCGGCCGGCCCCAGACGAAAGGAGGAAAAAAGGTTCAGGAGGCATAAGAGGCCTCATCAGGCGATGGTTCAAGCCGTCCCAGTCTCGGCAGTGGCCCAGCCATCTACCTCTAAGTCCCAACCCCAACAGTATGTTTTGGTTCAACCAGCGGCGCCCTCCTATGTGTCCTCACCAGCATACAACCCTACATATGAAGGCCGTGGATTTTTCACGGCCTCAATAGGGTGGCAAGGGGGAGGAAGGGGCAAGGCCCCCACAGAGGAAAGTTTAACACCACCCCAAGGGGAGAGGACGTGGTAGAGGGAACAAACCCGCTCCCTCCCACTGAGAAGACACAGGTAGGGCGGTCGCCTGTATTGGTTCAGGGACCAATGGACCTTCAGCCCTTGGGCACACAGCATTGTGTCCAAGGGACTGGGGTGAGCTGGATCAAGAATCCTCCCCTCCAAACAGATTTTACCAGCCACCCACATCAATCCTGCAGGATTATGTAAAAGAACTGCTCGACAAACGAGCAATAAAGAAAGCAAGGCACCTAAAATTTCAAGGCAGGCTATTCACTGTTCCCAAAAAAGACTCCGGTCAGCAAAGAGTGATCCTGGATCTGTCACGTCTAAATCTCTACATAAAATGCGACAAGTTTCGCATGCTTTTGTAGCTCAGGTCCGGACTCTCTACTTCCGCGCGGGAGCCGTCACCACCTCTATCGATCTTTCAGACGCTTATTATCACGTCCCAGTTGCGCGGAACTTCTCTCAGTTCCTCGGTTTCAGACTCGGGAACAAAGCCTACTCCTTCAGGGTCATGCCCTTCGGTCTGAACATTGCACCCAGGATATTCACCCAAGCTGGCGGATACGGTAGTACAGCAGCCCGGTCCCAAGGAATCTCCTAGCAGCGCATCTGGGCGACTGGATAATCTGGGCTCCAACTGTTCGGAGTGTCAGGAAGCCACGTCCATAGTCACCAATTTCCTAGAGTCATTGGGTTTTCAGCTGAACAGGGAGAAGTCCCGCCTGACCTCGGAGTCTCGGTTTCAATGGCTGGGTCTTCAGTGGGACCTGTCCTCCCACACGTTATCTCTCCTCCTTCCAAGAGGAAAGAGATAGCATCTCTCACCAAGAGGTTTCTCAAAAATCAGTCAGCATCCCGTCGGTCCCAGGAAAGGGTCCTCGGGTCTCTCCAATTGCTTCAGTAACAGACCTGCTCTTGAAAGCCAAATTAAAGGACATAAACAGGGTGTGGCGGAGCTGAGCAAACACCAAGTTCAGGGACAAGGTCTCCTCTATCCTCGGATCTTAAAGACAAGGCTGCGGCCTTGGACCAGTCAAGGCCTGTCCAAAACAGTCCCACTTCAGTTTCCCCTCCGCACTAGTTATCCACACAGACGCTTCTCTAAGCGGCTGGGGGATATTCACCAAAACAAAAGTACAAGGAACGTGGTCCACAATGTTTCAGCAGTTCCATATAAACACCCTGGAAGCCATGGCGGTCTTTCTGACGCTGAAGAAAATCCGCCTCCCAATCGGATTCATATCAGGTTGGTGTTAGACAGCGCAGTGGTGGTTCATTGCATCAACAGGGCGGCTCCAAATCAGGTCGAGTAAAACCAAGTAATGGTAGCTGTCTTCTCCTGGCGAACAAGCACGGTTGGCACCTGTCAGCCACCCACCTAGCAGGTGTCCGAACGTGGTGGCGGATTCCCTGTCCAGGACTACCCTTGGAGACGGAATGGTCCCTGGATGCGGAATCTTTCCAGTGGATTTGCTACCGGGTTCCGGGACTCCAAGTGGATCTGTTCGCAACAGAGAGCAACTTCAAAGCTCCCCTGTTACGTAGCCCCCAACCTGGACCCTCAGGCGTTCGCCACAGACGCAATGACAGTAGATTGGAACAGTTGGGAGAGAATTTATCTGTTCCCTCCAATAAATTTGCTGCTGAAAGTTTTACACAAACTACGGACATTCAAAGGCCAACCAGCTCTGGTAGCCCCTATTGGCCGAAGAGCAATTGGTTCCTCTCCTTCAGGAACTGGGCTTGCAGGGTCTTCGGATTCCCAAGCCCATTCTGACCCAGACAGTACAAACCAAGACTGTGTCAGCTTCCTCAAGGATTCAAGATGCCCTAGCTTTATGGACTTTATAAAGTTCGCAGCTCAAAAGGAGCAAACATTGACCCTGTCAACACTTTGTTTTAGAATCAGATAAAAGAGATTCTACTATTAGCAATATGACTCAGCAGTCAAGAAGTTAGCCTCCTTCCTGAAAGCATCTGAAGCCAAAATTATGACGACTAATTTAGGAGTTTCCTTCTTTAGGTCACTGTTTGAGAAAAGGCCTGGCTCCGGCCACTATTACCACAGTCAAGTCGGCATTGAAGAAAGTATTTCTTTACGGCTTTAAAATTGACCTTACAGATTCTTATTTTTCATCCATCCCCAGAGCATGCGCTCGTCTGAGACCAGTATCACGTCCACATTCGGTTACTTGGTTTCTTAATGACGTCCTTAAGTTAGCGTCAGAATTGGATAACTTACATTGCTCTTATCAAGATCTGTTAAGGAAAACCTTATTCTTACTTAGTTTGGCTTCAGGTGCTAGAATTTCAGAGCTATCAGCTCTCACTAGAGGTGATAATTTTGTTAACTTCCTCCCATCCGGAGAAGTCCTCCTCCCCTGACCCTAGATTTTTAGCTAAAAACGAAGACCCACAGGACAGGTGGTCTCCTGGAAGGTGGTGCCCTTCCTCAAGATCAATCTTTATGTCCAGTCCATACACTTAAATCTTATCTCTCAAGAACTCCACAGAGTAAGTCGGGTCCTCTTTTTATTAGGGAGAAAGGTGGTACTCTTTCCCTTAATGGTATAAGACAACAGATTCTGTATTTCATTAAACAAGCCAACCCAGACTCAGTTCCTAAAGTTCATGATATTCGAGCAGTGGCTACTTCTACTAATTATTTTCATAATATGGACTTTTCAGAGTTATCAAAATATACGGGTTGGAAATCACCTCTAGTGTTTAAACGCCACTATTTAAAATCACTCGAAGCCCTGAAATATTCTACTGTAGCAGTGGGAAGTGTCATCTCCCCACATTAAATAATTATATCTTTTCCTTTCCCCCCCGCCCGCCTACCTCATTTGCTTCTCTGCTTGTTTTCCTGGTCGTTTATGCCTCACTGCCTAGCTCTTCATATTGATATATTTGTATTTTATGATGGAAAACTGTAATCTGATTAGCCATAATTGTTTCGTTTGCGGGGTACTGGACAGTTTTTGTTGGCTCCACGTACCCCGGATAATTACGTGTGTTATTTTCATTATTCTTGTCTCTTACATGTTTAAGCCTAAGTTTACATATATAGTTTTAAGGTTGTATTTCTTGTTCTGTGCACATTTCATGTTTCACTACTTTTAAGTAATTTTAAGATTTTGGAGGTTTCCTCCCCATCAGACCGGGGACCTCCAGTGTTTTGTGGTGTTAAGTTTATTGGTGTGCCTTATAATTAAGTTACCTTACTTTTAAGTATTCTTGCTTCATGGAAGAGATTCCTTAATTAAAATTATTTTCGTTACAATTTTGCCTTTTCTTCAGGTTACCCCCCTTGTTTTCCAGTAGTAGCAGTCTTGGCATGATTCTCTATCACTATTTCACCGGCTGACACGGGACTGAACTCAGAAAAAGGGATTTTGACAGAGGAAAATCTATTTCTGAGAAGGTCCCGTGTCACCTGGTGACCTCCCCTGTCTAGTCTAGCACTCCCTCCCCTTCTTGCACATGCCAAGTCTGGGGTTAGTGCTAGCATGGAATGAAGTAGGTGGCGCTGGTGTCGCCGTCCTGGCGGGTGTTGAGTGTGGGAGCTGTAACGGCTCACCGCTCTTTTACGGGGGTTTTGATAAGGAGAGATCTTTCGAGTATATTTCCGTGGTAGTGGTATTTCACTCACCCTTCATTATACCCGACGTCTTCTAAAGACGATCGACTGGGGGTAGTAACAAAGCTTTCCTGAAAGCTCTTTTCTCTGGTATATCTAGCATTGTTATACCTAGAAATTCGTGCTGTAATGGAATTTCACCGGGTGACACGGGACCTTCCTCAGAAATAGATTTTTCCTCTGTCAAAATCCCTTTTTTTCCACTGGAGCGCAATAACAACATTGCTGATGTTATTAGAAAACAAAAATCTACAAATGGAGAGTGTGGTAAAAAAAATGGAATTAGTTGCAGTTTCAAGGAAGTTATGAAGTGAAAAACATTCTTTTTAAAAACTACAAAAAGCATACACCATATGTTATATAAAGTAAATCTATTGTCAGTAAACAAGATAAATTTATGATATAAACAAATATCCTGAAGCAAGATTAGAAGTTTGGAAATACAAGAATAGCTAAATCTACCCACTTAGACAACATTCTGAGACCTGAGAAGCAATTATTATTTATATACTTAATAATGGACGTTGGAAGGCAAGCAAAGTATTTTCCAGTCTTCCTTAGATCTGTAAATCTTATGCTTTTCACAATCATATACACTGTAGGCCTATATGCTTTGTACTAAAAGTTATAATAAGAATATTCTTTTCACCTTTAGGTGTGGTCTTTAGCATCAGTAAATTGAAAACTTGTTGCTGCTGATGTCCGAAGTTGTATGCCCGCAAGTATTATAGAACTTAAAGAACCTGCTTTAAAGCCAAGTGATTTAGTACTGAGGCCTTTGCACAGCTGTACTTTTCACTCTGAATAGGTAAGTTTATATTGACCCTGGGATTTTATTTTTATAGACTAAATTTAACTGCTCTTTAATATGGTATACAGTATATTATTTTTTGTCTCAAATTTATTTGCAACTTCTCTGATGGCCAAACTGATTATGGGTGTAATACAGTTGATTAGTGAGTTGTAAGTGTATTAAGATTATCCATTTCACCATCAGCTGTGGTTTTTGGGCTCACCAAATCCAAGTCTGACTGCTTTATTCCTGCAAGTGATACAACATTATCAACATGCTTTCAATCCAAGTGATTTACTAAAGCTATGCACAGCATTTCTTTTTATTTTGAACAGGTATGTTGATGATCGTAAGTTTTTTTAAATTTTTCTTAACAGTTCAATCTCTCTTTCGCCTTCAGTTGTTTGATGGCAGTTATTTTGTCACCTCTAATTCACACACCTTGCTTTGAATGACAACAGTGTGTTGTCAGTGATTTAAGAGGCACAGTAATTTGATAATTGTATGGTTTTTCATTGTTTGCATTTTATGTTAGTAGAATGTATTGAGGACAATGAAACAATTACTTGAGAAAAATATTTTCAAGTTTAAAATTAAAATAAACCATGTTATCACCATTTGATGGGTTTGGAGCGTATACAGTGTATCAAATTGGTTTTTAATGAGTATTAGAATTATGAGCTAATTACCAGTATATAACATAGAGAATTAATAACTTCATCAAAAATAAAATACGGATAGAAGTTACAAATATTCAAGAATTGTATTTGTATGAATGACAGTATGAACTATTGCCTTATTGAAGTAAATATCCATAGCTGATATCAGTGAGGTTTCAGTCTTGTTTTTAATTGGCTTATATATTTGAATTGAAACCTGGTGGGTATGGTGGACAGTGTGAGCTTTCACCAATTGGGATTGGCCTCAATGATGTAGACTGGATATTTACCATCAGCTATAAAAATATAAACTATAGAGCCCACTGTTTTACTGTGGATAGACAACTAACTAACATTTGCCCTGACAGTCTTATTCCGCTGATAGAAGAGAGATCCTTCTCATGTGAGGTTTGCCTTCCAAGTATCTGTGCATCTCAAATCTCACATCATCCAAATGTCAACCCATACCCTCAGCCCTATTTATTATAGGACTTCAGTCAGTTATGATCATATGCCTTTTTGTTAGCTCATTTAATAAATTTTTATTGAAGATTTTACACTTTGCATGTGTTCTGCTTCTTTCCAAACACTTCCGTATTACTCTTGGATTTCATGTGCGGCTTTATTTTTTTTTCATATCAGGCTTTTAATAGTTCAAGAGTTCAATTGCGTAGCCTTTTTTCTCATTCTTTTTCACTCACATATGTTCCTTGAACAGGAAGTGTGTAGCCCTTGCAAGATGACAAAGTAAAAAATTTATGTCCTTCAGTGAGAAGGATTCTATCAAAATCTGTCCATTGGGTAGAAGGAATCATTGCAGTAGTTTTGAATGTTGTTTGTCAGTCTTTGCCAGAATTACAAGGTATAGCGTTTAAAAGAAGATATGCTTTCCAAGACCTATCCAAAATGAAAAGGCTAAGAGGGTCATCCACAATATCCTCTCTTCTTTGTAGTGTTGTGGTTCTTCCCCAAGACTTCATGTCTTTTCCTTCCAGCTTGTCTGAACTTGAAACTAAAGTGTTTTATTACGAATCAACTTAAGGCTGTTAGAGACATGATTACTGTACTTCTAGTCCTTTCCTTTGACCTCCCTTACTTGCCTTGCTTTGCACTTTTGTCCCCTTAAACTGCTGTTTGTCAGTCTTTGGCAGAATTACAGGGGATAGCTTTTAAAAGAAGATATGCTTTCCAAGACCTATCCAAAATGAAAAGGCTAAGAGGGTTATCCACAATATCCTCTCTTCTTTGTAGTGTTGTGGTTCTTCCCCAAGACTTCATGTCTTTTCCTTCCAGCTTGTCTGAACTTGAAACAAGTGTTTTATGAAGCATCAGCTTAAGGCTGTTAGAGACATGATTACTGTACTTCTAGTCCTTTCCTTGGACCTCTCCTTACTTGCCTTGCTTCGCACGTTTGTCTCCTTAAATCTCACATCACACTTCTTTTGCTGTAATTGGCCTTCATTTCAAACTTTTCCCTACAACTCTTCTCATTGTTGTAGTTCTTACATCATACTCTGTAACTGAGAGTTGCTGATGCTGAACATTCCAGGATTTTTCCAGCAACTTTGTGTTTAAAGAACAAATTCTTTAGGGAAATATCTGTGTTATGATGCGCTTCTTTCTGTTCAAATATTTTATCGCAGTAGAAATCCAAGTTTTGTTTTGTATAGGAAAAGTCAAGTCAGTTATATATCAAAATCCAAATGACATTTGATGCGACAGGTTTTAAGTTGAAGGAATGTTATGTATTCCATTCATTCACTATATATACTACAGTTTAGTAAATACATGCTTAACCCTTTTGCTGAGTGGGACTGATCCCCTTAGTCATCTAAAGGTTTCGTCCATGACGTGGGACTGATCTCCTCAGTCATCTTCTTTTGGTTTTGGTTAGGCAGCTCTTAAGAGATAATGCATTTCCTTTGTCATTTTAAGGAGCTTTTGTCTATATTCTAGCAACAAATGGTAAGATTTGATTTCCAACTTACAGGATAGTCTCAGGAGAGAGAGTATACCTTAGTTTAACCAGACCACTGAGCTGATTAACAGCTCTCCTAGGGCTGGGCTCCAAAGGATTAGATTAATTTTACAATGGCTAAGAACCAGTTGGTTACCTTATTAACAACGGGACCTACAGCTTATTGTGAATCCGAACCATTATACTGAGAAATGAAAGCTCTATCACCAGAAATAAATTCCTCTAATCCTTCATTGGCCAGCCGGAGACTCGAACTCGGGCCTAGCAGAGTGGATAGTCTCAGGAAAAGTGCTAGACCTTCAGTAACTGTCAAAATGTCCTATAGGGAAGAGGTTTCTCTCGATGAAGAAGTACAGCAGTACAGAGGCTTTTATTCGAAAATGACAATGATAATAGATGCCTGGGCCATCAGATATTATTATTAATTCAGAAGATGAAACCTATTCATATGGAACAAGCCCACAGGGGACATTGACTTGAAATGCAAGCTTTCAAAGAATATGGTGTTCATTAGGAAGTACAGTAGTAAGAGGAGGTAAACGGAAGTACAAAAGGAAGAGATCCCATTTATTGGAAAAAATTAATAAATAGATAAAAATGATTAAGATGCAAGGAGAATAGTACTAGGGTAGTAATGCATTGCATCTTCACTTTCACTTCTGAAGTTCCAATTGCACAACATCCTCATGGAGGCTGTTTCACAGTCCAACGGTGTGAGGAATAAAAGACCTCTCGAACTGAGAAGTTCAACAGTGAGGCACATTCACTGCATATTGGTGTTGCTGTTCAGCAAATCTGGTTGCTGGTGGCAGGTAAAGGGGATCAGGGATCAATTATGGATGTGAAAGATCTGTTGAAATACAGATTATGAAAAAATGACAAACAATTTTATCACTAATAAATATATGAGGCCTTACGAACAATACCTAACTTTCGTGTGGCATTTGCTGAAACTTTCATTATATGTTTCTTAAAAGTTAGATGTGAGTCAAAATTTACTCCTAGAATAGTTAATAGCTTCAGACTCATTCAGCTAAGTTCCATCCACCTAAAGGGGAGGATGGTTGGGAAATCAGATAGTTCTGATAGTGACAGCAGTGACTGTGGTGGTGTTTATTATATCTTAGATATAGGCAGATTTATCAGATAATTATTTAACTTCAAGTTTGATCAGATATGATCATGAATCACAAGAAAAGATAGGGGAAGCAAATTTGTCAAGCACCAGAGGTGGTGTGAGTAAACAAAGGAAATGTGATAAAATTTGCAAATGGAAGACCATTGAAGATTTAGTTAGTAAAAAATCGGTGCTGTGAAACTTTTATTGGCGATAATAAATACTCATTTTCTACAGAACGCCAAGTCTATTTTTTTTTTTTGTGAGGCTTTTCCAGATGAAATTTTTCACCAAAAGCAAGCATTCAAAGTTTGTAATAAAGATTTTCATACTGAATAATGAAAAGGTGTTACTCTACTCCATGCTTTGAAAGGTATCTCAACGAAATGAATACCAAAATAGGCTACATAAATTAGTAGTATTGGAATAATTACGTACATATCATTTGCATATTTTATCACTCTACTATAATAAAACATTATAATAACATGATAGTACAGTAAAACATTATAACAGTAATAAAAATAACAAAGAATTGAAGTACAAATATAAAAGGGAGAAAATTAGTCAGTTACATGGTTAGCAGGATGCTGCTCTCATCACTAGTGGTGGGTTAATCCTTTCAGACTTTGCTGTACTATTTGCCTCATATGTCAGCATTTTCCATCCAGTTCTTTTTTCATAATGCTATAAATTGACTTTCCGGTGACATATTGTTACGGTGTTCATTTTCCCTGTTTAGATACATTCTATGTGAAGTTGTTACAGGGCTAGCTATGTAGCTGTAGACATTGATTTAATTGAAAATGAGTGTGTTCCTCTTTTATCAGAAATTATCATTAGCACTGATTGTATTAAATGAACTTTGGCTTGTATAATGTGAAATAAGGATTTAATATATTTCAGTGTGGCTTTTGTGGTACTGACTCCATAGCACCTGTAGGTGATAGTGTCACTAACTGAGAGATATGCATTTTTTGACTGAGATACCCTGGCAACAATTGTGGTGGTATATAGTCCAAATAGTTCAGCTTCATTGACCCAGCTTTGACCCATATGAGTAGTAATATACTGTACCTGCTACTTTATTGTACAGTATTTAGTTTCTTGAATTAGTTTTAGTTGTTCGTAATTTGAAAATTGAATTGTACTTGGTTGTTGTACAGGCTTTATTTAAATTTAACTTACACAATTTTCTTTTATATTTAGTTTAGATTAGAAGCGAGAAATGTTCATACTCCATTATTTAAAATTTAATATTAAATTTTAGATAATTTATATGAACAGCTGTATCAAAAAGTTTAGAAGTGTGATGTTTCTAATATTCATCTATTTTGATCAGTAGATTATTATGAAGGCTATCATGGAACTGTGGCATATATTTTCTGAGTACAGAATATGGTTGTAAACAACTACTATGGTAAAGTTTTAAGTAATTAAATGTTTTATCCAACAATTATTTTTTTGTGTGTGTGCAATCATGCTGAAGTACTAAGAGCAACTATGTTCTTTTCAGATTACAGGCCCATTTACTCATTTCCCGGCATTTCATCCATGAAGGCTAAATTATACTAAAGCAAGAAACGGAGAATTTTTAAACTTTTATTGTTCTAGTATGGAGATTGGCATGTTTTAGCTGTTTATGTACAAAAGGGTATGCATGTAAGGCTGAATGCATGTTACTTTTTGGTTTACTTTTTAAAAGGCATTCTTGTAAAACTTTATTGGATTGTGAACTGGCTGCATGTATTCTCGAGGAACACATTGGCTGAAGATCCATATTGATTGACTGTTTCATTCATTTATTTTTTGTCCTCCAGTGTCCAAGCCTTGACACATGGCCTTGTCTTTTTCTCTTTAGGTAATCTTCTGTTTTGAGTTCTTAGTGTTTTCAGTTTACTTATTTTGTAATTTCTTTATTCGTCATTTATTACTTTTCTTTGCATATGGTATGTATGCACTGTATATGCCTTCTGTACAAACAGTCTCAGAAAGACAAATCTGAGTTATCACAGGAAACAAGAACAATCAGAATCATTACTCGCTTGGTCAGCTTTCAGTAAACTGTTAGATAGCTGCATATACTAAATGCATAATTTGGTAATTTGCCTTGTGTCTTGGTAGTGTAGTGGCTTGAGATTTTGCTGAGCTGATTGATATTATAAGTAAAGTTAGATTTTTCTGTCTGTAATCTTATCTTAAGAGTGCTTTACTTCGATGTCCTTTGTCACACTATTTAAAATGTATATTTAGTGTAATAAACAAAGGAAACAAGTTGATATAGCAATCTTACATTCCAAAATTATTTATCTTAACATATTTCGTTAGTATACATATTGATTGTTCATTGAAGAGCTTGATTTCCCAGGTGTTATATAGTTCTTTCCATTTTATACTCAATAGAAACTTTGCATTCTTTTGAAGTTTTGATGTCCTTATGTTGGAGTAACAAGAGCCCCTTTGTAATAATGTCTTTGGTGAAGGTGGTAGTTCCTTTTTGGCCAGAACTTATCTTGAAGGACAGTTGTGTATTGCATTTTTCCATTTGTATATGGATTTTAATGATTATATCCAGTTTTGCTTTTTTTTCATTGATGGGAAGAGTCTTCATGATTGAAGTTGCTTGGATGGCAGGAGTCATTGTACAATTATTTTCTTTCTGTAAAAAACTAGAGGTTTGTTTTTTGTCTAAGGTAAACACTATTCATGAGCATTCAAACTGGTGTTCATACATATCGGCAAGTGTTAATCAGTGCGGTTCTAGTTCCCAGAGTTTTATGATCTGGTCAATATAAAATTGACTATCCTCCTTAGTTCAGTATTTCCATTTCTTTTGTCATTTTTAATTTACAGTTCTACTTCTTGTAAAACATGGGTTTCTTTCTTTCTCTCCTTTCTCCTAGCCAGCATATTTTCTTTTAAGAAGTGTAAGGATCTGCTCTGTCCTTTCTCCTGTGTGGTCATTACCCAATAAGAAATGTAAGAATTTACTTTTATGAGTTCAGTAGCTCCATTATGTCACATTGTCATTATCATTAGAATTTCATCATTTTGTATTACTGTAGCAACTGAAGTGCCCCAATTGTATTGGGTATAAAATTGTATTGGGTATAAAATGGTACAAATGGTTATAGATCAGGAAGAACGTTAAGAATGATCCAGTTTCAATGGTAGTCATGATTTTGGCAGGGGGTATGAAAGAGGGTGCTAGAAAGTTGAATAGTGGAATGAGAAAAGTGTCTGTTGGAGATTAAAGTAAAAAAAAAAAAAATTTATGTACAAGAAATTTTGCTGAAATGTGTTTATTTTTAAATTCTTTTTATATATATTGTAATTTTGATAAATTTACTAAGTAACCTTAGGCCTTATGATGCAAATAAAACAGGTGATAGGAAGCTTATTCGTAACATTATGAATTCCATTAGAAATTTATTTTTATTTTAATTATTTTACTTTATTTTGATACTGCCACATATGCATGATAGAAGGGCAGTTTAAAGATGTTTCATTATATTTCCTCATATTGCATCATTTAGCAGGTAGCTAATGCTGATTATAGGTGAATAGTTAAAGCTTTATACTTCTCAGTTCATGTAAATACAAATTTGTCTTTTTGCAGTTGCCATACAAAAAGAAAAAAAGAAAGATATTGTACGGAGTTTACAGATGTAAAATACGCACTTATTCATCCATATAAGTTTCTTAAGTTACCATCAGAAATTAGGAGGTGTATTTTTCCAGTGGTACATTCACCACAAAAAGCTTGCAATCATTATGGCTTTGGTTTGCTGTGTTACAAAGTAGTTTTTATGAATTATTTGGATATCCTCTTAACCATAATCCTCTACGTAATGAGATCACTGTTGAAACCTTGTAGAGGAACTGCTATGGTTAGTTTTTGATAAAAAGGAAAATAATTTTCCAATTTCTTATGATAACATGAATGGGTTCTGCCTGTTAATAATCTTGTTGCCATTTGTTAGTGCACTACATTGCAGCAGTGGCCAAACTTCGTATTTCAACTGGACAATTATACTTACTGCAATGGCTGCAATCTCTTTTGATAAATTAGTTGTAATTTTGTTTCTTATAAAGAATTATGTTGTTTGCAATTCATAAAATTACTCAAGTGTTATCTATGGTATTCAGATGTTGAACTGCGAAAGCCTCAGTTTTTGCTTCAGACTGTGTTGAAACATGCAAGCATCTCATTTTAACATCAGTATCATAGCAATGTTTATATTGTTCTTATTATCAACTTTGTCAGAAAATTGGTAGAAGGGACCTTATTATTTCCAGCCCTAGTACTACAAATTTTCTTTAATCTAACAGGGAACTGTAAACTAAGATTTGTTTTAGGAAGTATACATGAATACAGTATTTGGCAACATTACTCAATCATAATATTTATGTATCTGGTTCAGAATCATAACACTAAGAGATGCATTTTCAGTATATCTTGTGGTATTAGGATGGTCAGTGCTTTATCATCATTAACCTTCCCCCCCACCAATTTCCTGAAATGTTTTATGCCAGCTTAGCAGTCTGCACTTTACCTTTGCACATAGAATACAGTCATTGTGAGGCCTTATGGTTCATTTATGTCCTCAGCAAGTTCTAAGCAGTTTGAAACTTTCGTGTTCCAATACAGTCCAAGTCATACTAGAAACTTCAGGAATCAGTCGATATTAAGCTAATTGTGATAGCTAGCTAGATGGGTATGAATATCTTTTCACACTCAGTGCTTTTCTTTCAACTACTCTAATTTCAAAAATCTTATTGTGGTCAACGTACCAGATAAAAACAGTAATCTGTAGGCTGCCAAGTCAGTTTTTCCCCCCAACCTATGAGGTCTTCAAAGTTTGTAGTTTTTCTAACTACTGTTTCACTAGTTTAAACCCAGAAATTCAGATTCTCTTTGTCTGCCAAGTCATTGTTGAATTTTCAGTAAAAATTATAAGCTTAGCGTATGTACATGAGAAATTTCATTGGTTTCGTGGTAGATCACTTTATATTTTTTGAAAGCCTCTTTTCCTTGATTGTTTTTTTTTTTTTATTTAGTTATAATGTATGCTTAGCTTTTTATCAAGAGAAAGGGATTCAGGCTCCTGCAGATCAGTAGGTTTACAGATTGTTAAGAATTTGCAGTATTTTCGGTTTTGTTCCTGAACTTTTCATTTTGTGTTAAAATTCAGTAAGAATTTCTTTGTAAATTTTAATGTTGGATTGTTTATTATAGTTGTTTAGCTGAGATTGGTTATAAACTATTTGAATGTAACTGACTGTATAGAATTATCTGTTTGTAAAATCCTCTTGGAGTCAATCAGTTTGGCCAATTCTGTTGCATGATACAATTTTTAAATTAATTTATGTTTTATACATATGTAAAGTTATTATACAGGTACATGATCTGCAGTTATGATATTGTAAAAGAGGACATTTTCATTGTAAAGAAACTTAGTTGTGATCCTTTGATATAAGTTTGGACTTGTTTATGACCCCTCTTTCCATTTCCAGCTCTTAAGTAAGAATTCATGCCACAGGTGTGTTCTGTCTTATTAGTTTTGATCATTACAGTGAGGTTTACTGTAGGGCCCTTCACTTCTGGCTACATTTTCCCTTCCCATTCCCCATTTCTTATTTAATTGTCTAACTTCTTAAACTTTAAACTTCAGGTGCTGTAGTTTGGACCTGTCATTTAAGAAGAAACTATTCTGGACATGCCATGTTTTGTTGCCTTTGTTTGTACTGTATATTGACATAAGTTGAATGGTAATGAAGTGTAGCAATAATGATGTTAGGTGGAAAAACTTGCCTCTTAAGTTAACCTCTGTGCATTTGTATAATGTATTACATGACTCTTGTATAAATTAATATTGTAGACAAATCATACCCACAGAGAAAACAAGGTATTAGAATCATCATAAATTATTTTCCTAATTAGATCATTCTAAAGATCTAGTGCTTTTAGGCAGTGTGAAATGAATTGTTAGATATAATTTACATTTTTGGTGTTGTTTGCTATTGATTCTGCAAGGTACAGTTAAAGGAAAAAGTTTTTTTCATAGAAAGAATTTGGTTTCAGTGTATGAAAAGTCTAGAAAGCAAAACAGATGTTTTACCCAATATTCAACTTATGAGGTAGAAATCTTCAAACAGTTAAGATTGGTTAAGCAGGTTGACAGGGTGATATTACTTAGCTGATGTAGCATAATGGTTTGTAAAAAAAAAATAACTTTGAAAGTATAGTATTAGTTATATTAGTTTCATAACATTTTAAAAGACCGGAGAGATGTTTTGATTGTAAACATGATAAATAATTTGATAATTTATAATTAATGTGGGTTAAACATGGTTCTAGGCTTATGTCATGAGAAATTCATATTGTAGCCTTTATAACTGCTGTTGTTTTGAACCTACAGCTGAAGTTCTCTTCCAGGTTTGATACTGTAACCGTATTGTAACTGGAAAGAATAAAGATATACACCCAGGGGCTGGCCTTAAGATACTGAATTGCTTGCTGTGCCAGTGGACCTTCCTTGCTGGCCTGCTACCAGATGCCTTACACACAAGTCATAAGTAATACTTGAACTACTCCCATGCCAGGTATGGTGTTGTGTATTTTCTGTTAATGAAGATTTGTACTATTATTGTATATGGCAGCTCTGTTGTTTGTCACTGGAAGAAATTTGTCCATGGACAACTTGCAGTTGGTTAATTTTAAATGGAATAAGTAAGCAAAACCAGCTAAGTAACTTAATCTTAAGATGATTATAGCTTAAGACTGTACTGATGAAGTGCTAGTTTACTGGTAAAGAGAGTATTATTTGGCTGAACCCAAATTCTCAGATGTATTTGAAATGTCTCAGAACCAATGGTAAACTTGGACATGTGTGACTTGAGGAAAATTGTGAGTTTCATATGTAACTTAACCAAATCACATATTTCTGTTTCTACTTACCTAATTGTGAGTAAAGTTGACTTGCTAAATTACAGTTGATGAAATAACAAGTGGCTTGAGGTTTCTTAAATCTTTCAGTGGTCCAAGACCATCTTTTGACTGTGCAATTTTATTATTCTTTTGAAGAACTCTTGTTGATCAGGTTGTCCCTGAATATCATTATGGGAGACACGAGCAGTGGGAAGTAGTTTATATCACTCTTGCTCAGATAACTCCCCAATAGATCTGGACTGTATGATGAATTGGAAAGATTTTGTTCTTCCTTAAAAGTAAACATATGACTACTGTCTGTTGGGTTGGGGTATGAGGTTGGTCTCCATGCATAGTAGACACAGTCTAGTCCACAGTATAGTTAGGAAATCACTTTGGGGTTAATTTTTTTAATGTGTTGTTGTGTGCAGAGACCTAGACTTGTTTACATGTTATTGATTGTCTGTTTTGTTTAGCTTTGGTTGTTGTGAGCATTATAAATTTCATTTTGAATCTGTGTAGATTGTTTTTCTCTAGTTTGCTGGATGTTGTGAAATGAGCCTTATATTGCTCTAGCAATCATTGCAAGTACCAATTGCAGGTTGGAGACACTGTCTCACAATCTCCAACTGGCTTTGCAGAAAAAAAGATAAAAAAAAAAAAAGCTACAGTTGCTGCAGGAATGTTTTGATCAGTTGATCTCACTGATGATTTTTTATGTTCTTCACATTTGTGGGACCAATGTCCTCTTGAATTTCGAGACTGGAATAGTTAACTGCCATGGAGAATTGCTCTCCATAACAGACACAGCGTAGTGCTAGAGTGGTCATTATTAATGCCGTTTTTACAATGTTTGCATGGAACCTTTCTGTCTTTTGGTTAGATTTCTTAAGATATGAACTTTTAAATTGGACACCTTGTTGTTTGTACTTACAGTATGTCCGTAAGTAGATGACAAATTGATTCCTGTTGAAGTACATACTGCAATGCCATGAAGGGTAGCAAATCATCATCATATTTGTGTTTTTGAAATTTGGATTTTTTTCAATTGGTGTTAGTATTTAGCCTATTGTCACTCCAGAGTTGGCACAGTTTTTGATCCATTCTTTGAGAGATTTCTAAAGTTGGATGTTATTTGATAGATACAGTAGTATTTGAGTGACTCTACTGTGGTTTTGTTAGTATGGGTTTGAAAGTTTAATCCAGTTAATTTTCCCTTTTTAAGTCTCAGGGATCATTGCATTTTAACTTTGGCATATTTTCTCCTTATGTAGATAACTGGTGCATCATCTACTTTTATGAAGATCTCAGCCTTTTATGGAATGTTGAGCAGGTAGTTTTTCAATGTCTGTCGACAAGGGAAGTTGGGAATGCCTCTGTGAGGTGTGCATTATGTGAATGAATTTACTCCTTGATTTTTGGCAAATTTTTTGTCTGTTGATTTGCTTTTATTTATTGGATTTTTATTGCATTTTGCATTCAGTTTTGACTGATTTATTTGTTGATGAGTTTGATTGAGAAAATGGATCAGATGATGAGTTTTGCTACTAACTTTTAACATTGCTTGAGTCTTGTTATGTTAAGGAAATGGTATTTGTAATTATGAGGCCATTTGTTTGACATTGTTGTTTCAACTATGTATAGATGGCTTTAAATTTATGAAAGGTCAGGCAGTTGCAATCTGAGACAGGTCACTGACTGCTGCTCTTGGTATCCAAGTTGATTGTAAAGCAAACACATGACTATTCAGAGCATTTTCTTACTGGTTATGCTTGCCGTGCTGAGCCATTAATGCAGTTAGGGTGGTGGTAGGAGTGTCTGAATAGTATTCCACATTGATATTATCAACTTTATTCATGCGTACATATAAGAAGCATTTAACGAGTAGAATCTCATGGACATGTATATGATTTTACTGCTTTTTAGGAAACTTTTATTAGCCTGATATAATGAAGAGTACTAGACTTGAAATGATAACTCTGCTCATTATGGTGACTAGTGACACTTATGTAAACTAAAGTTACCTGAATATCAGTGGTGCTTTATTCAAATTCTAGTAGCTTAATATTGTTCTTATAGGCGTGTTGATATAGATATACCGGGTTAATTACTGCACAGTTATGTAAAACAATACTTGTTCTCTGTTTCTTATGGCTAATAGAAGAGACATTTTAGATAATTATTTGGGAAAAATTATGGAGTATGCTTTTGCTTGGAGAAAATAATTTCATGGTCACATAACTTCTGGTCATAAATACAATGCGTTTTAGTCATTGAAGGACAGGTTTAATATACATATGTATTTTAGTGATTATGACATCTTTATAGTCAGAATCATTCTGTTTATTATAGCATTACTATTATTTTAGGTAATAAGGGGGATATTTGCCTATTCTTGTGCCTTTTGGAGAGTATTTTTGTAAACAATGGACTCATTTTCTTTGTTTAAATATTGCATTAAAGGAGGTAAGATATGCAGCAAAACTGAAGTAGCCTCACCAAAACTGGTTATTTAAGGGAAACCTTTCAAATCTGTGACAGCTATCCAAGTTATCATTGTATAAACAGTACTCTTCAGTATGCTTATGTCAGCCATAATGTTATATGATTAGCCAGCCTGACCATCAAAAGGTCCTTGGAGGGTATTAATTAAACTGCTTGTTAGCTGATGCATCACTTCACAGAGGGAGTTTTATGGAGAATCTTAATTTTGTTTGTCAAGTCTTGAGATGTTGACTTTACTAGCTCAGAGCTAGTTGAGCTGTTAAGTGAAAATCGAAACTTTTGACACTTAAGTTACTGTTGGAACTCGGAAGGTGTCTCAGTTTTTCAGTGTCCAAGATTATCTTTGGTTCTGTGACATTTTAGAAATTTCTTGAGAATTTACTGTCTTTCAAATAAAATCTCATTACCAGTAAGCAAGCAAAACTTGAACAGCACTTAGCTTATGCTATAACCAACTCTGGATTGTTGTTATACAGTTGTTTTAGAACCTATTTCAGTTAGTGTTAATCAGCTGGAAATTACCCAGGTGACAAATTGTTCCTAGTAACTGAACACATGTGCCAATTATATCACAGTAATTATCTTCATTAAGAGAAGAATCACAACACCACGCTTGTCAAGGGAGCTGGTTTGAGGTCATTTATGAACTCTGTGAAAGGCATCTGGCAAGTAGGATGGAAGGGAAGGCTCCATTGGTGTAAGGCAGCTCAATTCCTAAGGTCAGCCCCTATTTGAAGGGGGACACCAAATACTGTATTTGAAAAAAATGTTAAGGATACTGTATTGAACTGTTATTTTACTAAGATAATCTTCTGAAAATAAAAACATGTTTTAAGCTTCCATCTTTATTAATTTACAAGTAATTTTTGCTACAGCGTGCTTTTGCATTTTAATTTCATCATAGAAACAATGCACATTTTAAAGATTTTTTGCACAAATGCTACAGAACCGTGGTATCAATGAAAATGATTTTCCCAGCGAATTTATGTCACTATGCAAACACAGTCATTGCACAAAATTGTACAGCATGGGGTATATAGTTTGAAAAATAGCTTATGCTAGTTAAAGGCTGCTGCACGTCATGCAATAGGTAAATCTTTAATACTGTCACATACAAAATCTGCTAAAATGGAGCAAATGGAAACTCACTTTGGCACAAAAGCATATGGTGCTTTTTTTAATTGTAAGCATAATGCAACACACCAACACCAGTTATTCAATAGCTGGTGGTTCTCCATTGCATTATGTTTAAAATTGTTTTAAAAGCACCATATATAATGATTTTTCATAGGCACCAATTTAGCAGATTTTGTATATGTGACAGGATTCAACTTCTATATATTGCATGAAGATGTGCAGCACCGTTCATTGAGTAACTAGCATGAGTTACTTTTCAAACCAGCTAAAAGCTGCTTAATAATATTACACATTGGTTATATTTTACAGAAATGGGGATTTAACTCATTGCTCATTGGAATTGTTTTGTCTGATAATATACTTCATACCTATACAGGACAGGAAAAGACTTAAAGAATGTTGCTAACAAGCCGCAAACGACAAATCTTAAGGAATGCAGTTATTCTCTATCCCCCATGAATAGCAAATGCAGCCGTTTTAATTTAGCTTGAAAGGAAAAGTTACAATATGCATGTAGCAACAGTCAGTCTATTCTTGCCAAATGAAATAGTACACCAGAACTAAGAAATTATAGTGATCGTCCCTTTTGTTATAAACCTGAGAGAACATTGCCTCAGTTGCTTCTGTTTGAATGTCCAAGTTAAGAAATTGCTTATGTTGCACGGTGGGATTAAATTATTCCACTTTAAAAATTTGAAGTTTCATTTTCAGGTTTTATTCTAATTCCCAGTTATTAACATTAAAGTAAAGTAATAAACCAATGTTTAAAAGTAATAAACCAAAACATTGAAATACTAGGAATGAATGTATGGTGCCCTCGGTATACAACTACTGGGAAATGGGACTGAAATATTAAGTAATAAACTTTGGACCGTATACGTTGCCAGGGACAATCTATTCTCTCTCAAATACCAGAATCTTACAGTATTAAATATTTGCATTTTACAGACATGCAAAATAACCCCATAGAAGTGTTGGTTCAACCAATTTTCTTAAATCATTTTAGTGACTGGGGATGAATTATACATTCAGACCAAGTACCACAATTTTTAAGAAACAAGAGGGTTGTCAAATTTAAAGGGTCACCTGTCAAATGAAATTTGTTATAAATGAATGCTAAAACGAAGGAAATCAACATAGCTTTGGCACTGAGATAATGTGTAAAGGAAGAGTATAAATTAAAGATGCAAACAAAAATAGAAACTGAAGAGACCTCCAAATGCTGCAAATTACGAAATCCTGTTGGAAAATAGGGGAAGTGTTTACTCCAAGTTTTGTAGTGTCTACTAAAAGGCAACTTTGGAAGAGCCGACTTAAAAGGCAACACCAAAAAATTGATTACGCCTATGTCTGATCATTAATAATCATGAGAATTGTTACTCCAATTTTTTATTCAGTATTTAACTTCAAACAAAAGAAACACTTTAAATAAATTTATATGTAATTTGTACACGCATAAACAGCTATTGCTGGTTATCTCAGGTTTCAGAAATTCAGTCCATTCTTAGGAGCTAGGCAGTGCTAAGTGAGACTATTTGTTGGGCGATTTCAGCCGAATATAAAAATACCGACGAATAAGAGAATTTCATTTAATTGAAGTACAGAGTTTTGAATTGAGTTAAATATTAACCATAAACATTTAGTAGACAACAAGCATAAGAAAGAAGTGTCATACGATGTTGCCAAAGACCATGTTGATTTAGCAGTTGAAATTACATTTAAATGTAATATAAAAACAACTTTCCATATCTGGAGGGAAATCTTAGTTCAGATAACTGTATTTCAGCCTTCATGAGCAATTTCGTATCAGAATACTCACTTGACAAATGTTTTATTTGAGTGTTCTTAGCTTATGAGTAAAAATTTACCAGTAGGCAGAAAGGAGATAGCAGAATCACTAATAAGGATATTTATTGAGTAAAGTAATCCAGTACCAAACAAATTAGTTTCACAAGAATTTGAACTTTTCATCATCGCAACTTAAACATTTACAAGTACCCCATAATAGACCAGGCTCCATGCATCAAATAGTGGGAAAGCGATATATGTTTGAAGGCGTAAGAACCATGTCAGACAGGAAAAACAAGAATAAAATTCCGAAGCATTTCTGGATGAAGATTAAAGCCAAGAAACCATGCAATCGAAGGATTACAGTGTCTTACAGAAAATGCAGGTAAGGGTGGCCTCGCTGCTAATCTATCATTATGTAATCTTTTGTGAATGTTTCATCTAAGGCATTTTAATGCTTGTGAAAAATGTCTTGAGAAATGAAAAACAGCAAAACTGCCTTGAAAATATGATTGCAACCATCACAATGCGTATCCAGAGGAGTGTAAAGCAAAAGTATTGCTCAAAAGAGAAAGGTTTTTCAGGCACAAAACGAAACAATACAGAGCACGCAAAATATGGGTACAATTTTTGCTAATTTAGCTTAAGACCTGAGGGAGGAATTGGTGGTGAGGGTGAAGGAGAAGGCTAAGAGGAAAATAGGGGGGTTATTAGAAATTTGATGAGAGAAGGTAAAAGAGGAGGAGATTTAAGTGTAGAGAGAGACAGGTGAAAGAGGAAAGGAGAAGGGAGGGTGAGAAGACAAGTAGAGGTGCAGGAGAAGAAGGAGGAAGAGGAGAAGAAGGAAAAAAGGAAAAGAGGAGGAGAGAGAAGCAGAAAGGAAGAAGAAAGCGCTCAAACTAGAGAAAATATTTGATGTCATACATGTGAAGTGATAGTACCATGCATCTGGTGGGAAGAGGAAGTCCCACAGTTGTCAGGATTCCACTCCTTAGTCCATTACGATGGTTCCAAAAACTGGTATGAACACTAATCACAGGAGATTAAATTCCACTTTCTCCTTACGAGTGATATGCTTTCTCAAAATTATGGGCCAATTTGCCTTTTAAGTCAATCTAATATTAGATTATCAAAATCATTACAGAAAAATAACCTTGAAATAGCACAAAAGTCAATCGTGAAACATTAAGTCAATACACATCACATTTCCACCACCAAATTGAGGGGACCGACACTATAGCTTTTTTCTTTTACATAATTGCCTATTTAAAACCAACAAAAATATAATCACCTGTTGTAAAACCAATCTAACAATATTTAGAGGCCTTCAAAAATTACACAACACTTTTTTTAATTTTTAACCTCCCCCACTTGCACGCCCCATAAAATGTCCAGAACCTCCTTAGAAAATTAGTTAACATCTAGTACAACGCCCCAACCTTAAATTAGTATGTTTCCCCCTTTTAACACAATAATATATTCAAGTTTAGCCTAATACCTGGAAATTATTACTCTTAGGTTTTTCTTAATACTTTTATGATATTAAAGAATCAAAAATTTGCAATAAAAATGTTCTCTTATGCCAT
The DNA here is from genome assembly GCF_040412425.1 of Macrobrachium rosenbergii. Classification (NCBI taxonomy): domain Eukaryota; kingdom Metazoa; phylum Arthropoda; class Malacostraca; order Decapoda; family Palaemonidae; genus Macrobrachium; species Macrobrachium rosenbergii. The sequence continues at coordinate 5,271,017 of NC_089749.1, read as the reverse complement.
ACTTAGAAGAGGATTAATTTAATGTGATATTTTTCTAAGTCATGTTTATGCATAAAGTAGAGAATGCCTGAGCTCAGAAAAGGGATGAGTTTGTGATATTGTATGTCATGTAATACATACATAGTAGAAAATATTGAAGTAAAACAAGGGTTGAGTTTGTGATATTTTTAAACAATGACAAAAAAAATTAAATACATTCTCAAAAATAAAGTAAAATTATGTAAAAAAATTTATACCATATTCAATATTTAAAATATAAAAAGTCTTTAGCAGAATCTTTACTATCTCTCTTTTTGTCCTACATTTACATCTTTCAAAAGAAAATAAAAACTGAAAATGCTATAACTTATGGCTGCAGCCCCCTCCCCCCTGTCACTCATAACACACCATCACTATACCCCACCTGCCCCCCTAAGTTGTTACGTAATTTTTGAACGGCCCCTTAAAGCCATAAATATAATGCTAAGGTAAAGCAACATTTACAATCACTTTAATTAAATACTGTACACATTCATTCAAATGCTGTAACTATAGTCAGACTTAAAAAGCTTTGATATTCAGGACTAAGTACTGTACATCAAGTCATGGGTTCGCTGCGATGTCGGTCAGTCGTGTTTGCGCTTTTTTGTGCGAGACTAATGGCAGCACACGCGTTGGTGAATTTAGTGTTGGTGTCGGCTAGGATATTGGTGCTGGCGTTTGTGCTGTATGTAGTGTTGGTGACTGCTAGGCTGTTGGGTTTAGCTAGAATGTTGAATTTGTGTTTGGTTTAGCTAGAACGTTGAATTTGTGTTTATGTTACATACTGTCTTCTTTAACAGGTACCGATGCCATGCTGGTGTTGGCAATTATGTTGGTTATGGTACTTTTTGCATTGGATGTTGAATAGTAAAGAATCAATAGATAAGGTAGAGATACATCCTAATAAAGAGAATTTCCAAAGTCTAAAAAAAATTGTAAAAAAGTTTTACTTTTAAGATCAGTGACCTATAATGAAACTTGAAACGTCTTGCTAAAACCACATCAAAAGTGTGAAGGGAATCTAAAGTTGGTAAATAGATAGCCGATCTCAAGTATAAAATGATATCTCCCCATCTGTAAGATATCACTGAAGTGATATCAAGTTATTGGGAAAGCTTAATCAAGTGCAAAATCAAATACACAAATATAAGTGCTAAATTTACTGCTGAACCTTTGAACCCCGACTAGATTCTATAAATGCAAACCACCTGAAAGCACAAGTATTTGGAAAGAAATTAGGTCTGAGGTTCTATCATGTGTTTTGCTTGTGCACATTGTATACAATCAGCCGAACTATAAAACTCCGAAATTAAGATATTGCTAAATGCTACTAAATGTTACTTAAACCATATTCGTAAATATTGAATTGCTAAATATTATAAATTGCTAAATATTACTGATTTTAAATATTCATAAACATTAAACTGCTGAATACTAAACCTTATTAAGTGTTACTGATACTGATAAATAGATTCATGTATGTTGATAGTACAATTTTCATTCTGGAACCTTGCTCTAATTTCTATAACACAATTCTTCTAATGGCTCCATGAAATATCTATAAGTTCTACTTCAACAAATTTCTTTTCGACCAAAATGATTATTCGATATGACTGGACTGAGGGCACAGGACAGTTGGGTCAGTTCGTTTCGTCATGTGCAAAATATAATTTGGGTCACGACGAGGCCTGGAGGCAGAGCCTGAATGAGCTGCAAGTCACTTGGTCTGATGTCTTCAAGGATGAGTTAATTCTCCCTCGTCTTGGATTGTGTTTGAATCATCTTGTCAACGAAGGCTGATCTGCAACAAAAAAAATCTTTTAGTCTTGTTTCAATTACCCCTTCAGTTAAGCATAAACTAATGAGGATCAGCGAATCTCAGTCTGAGAGCCCCTGTTTCAAGGGTTAATTTCCAAGTATCTAATACTTAAGTTATGATTTTAGTTTTATATTTAATTCATAAAGTTCCAGGCATAAATGTGTTTTTACTCAATGTGTTTTAGGATTGTATGCTTAGATATCAAACTAAGAACAAAAATGGTAAATTGATTCTGTTTTTATCAATGTTCACTGGTTTTGTCAACTCATTGAACTACAACTTTCACTTTAAAGTTGCTCATCACGAGAATTGTAACACCGCCCAGATTTTCTTAGTGGGGAAGGAATGCAAATCTCAGTAAATTTAATTGTATCCTTTGGAATTCTTTAATGGACTTGAACATCCAGGATTTCAAAATAAAGTTTTTACGTATGTAGGGTTTAGCTATGTTCTGAATCAGTTATGCATTATATGAAAAAGGTTTAACTGATCCTTAATCACTGTCCAAAAGCAATTTCCCTCCTAAAAGAATTTTCTACTGCTGACCCCGACTGATGCCGACAAAGTTAACCAAGAGTGTTTAGTTTTACTTAAGCTATGTCAAGACTATGCAAATAAGCAGAACTAGTTGAAAATATAACAAAGTAACTTGTCATACAATCTTAAAATATAGCTCCGACTAAACTCCCTAAAATTGTAAAGCCTAAGTACACTAACAGTCTACCATTACGTCAAAAAGCTACAGTAAAAGTCAAGTAGCCTACAACTGCTCTACAGGAGTGTCTTATTCAGTTCCATGGTTGGCATGTAATGTTCCCTTATGGTTGCAGAAAAATCATATTTTGCAAGTTTATTGCATGGACGTTGAAGTCTAAGACTCGTTTGCTCTGATGAATTATATTGTCGCTTATAAATCTTTTGCTGGTGACAAGGCCCAAGAGTATTTTTCAATTAAATCTACTAGGGGGCAAGTCCCAAAAATCTGGTTTTCTTACGCGCATAAGAACGTCACTTTTCAATGTAAGCCACTGATTTTCTTATATCCACTCAGCTTCCACTTCCATATCGGATAATTGAAGTTGGTCATTTCAGTGCGTCAGGTTATCAGGACTTCCTTGGAGTTTCACGTTCAACGTTTACATTACCTAGTTAAGTTTTTGGTATTTGCTTTTCTATAAACTCTCCCAATACTGTTGAATAGTCAGTTTTCAAGTAACACGTTTAATCAAACTTTCACTGCCATTTCAATGTTCCCTTACACTCTAATGCCGATATTTTTAGTATTCACTCATAGGCAAGTGCTGTAACTACCTATCAGTAATAAGTTACATTACCACATAAGTGTTATTTATTTTGACTAGATTTTTTGTTTAAGAACTGCAAATGGCTATGAAATTAAATCTTGATGAACTGAAAGGTTCCAGCAATCACTAAACACAGCTAACATGGTCAGTTTATCCCTTAATACAATTATGGGGAAAAATATTCAGTAATGTTATTTACAGGAAATTATCACTCACGATCTTAGTCATTTTACAGTCTTGTGATTTTAAACCTAGCTTTTTGAAAGTAAGTTAGTGACCATTTCAGATTTTCTAGACTAAAAGTTGATTGGTAAAACTTCAGATTTCGTCACGTCATTGCTATTATTTGCTAGTCAAAAGGGTTTATTTCAAAAATTTTCGTTAAGCACATCAATTTTATTTACGTGTGATCTATACAGAAACTATCACCAAAACATTAGAAAAGTGAAAATTTTGATGTATTAATTACTAAATTTGTATTCAATATTAGGGTTCTTTACAAACTACTTACTTCAAGAACGAAGTTATGCAGTCTTCATAAACTTTATTCTTGGCGCCATCAAAAAATCTTTTCGATAAAGAGGCTGTTCCATAGATACAGTGGTGGTATTACTGACCAGCGAAATATCTGTAAAGGACAAGTACAAAAATTAACCACTGACATTAACTCAGAAATTCAGTAAAATTTAAAAGGAGCTCTAACCCCACCACCTGTGCTGTTGAAAGATATACCATTTTCAACGGAGAATTTATATATGAGCGCTGCTTAAACGCTTTCGTTCCATTTCCTGGGCTACCTTAGTTTACAAGGTAATTTTTTTGCTTCCTGTTGCCCTGATAATCAATCATTGTTTTCATCTATTTTAATTCAATGAGCGCTCCATATACTGTATGTAAGAGCTATCTCACTCTTGATCGTTGTTATTGTGCAGTACATTTTTTATGGGCTATAATTTAACATTACATTCATGTGTCAGTTTCTCAAAATCCTTAAGTTTCTCTTCAAGCTTTAGCACCAAACCTGATTTCTTAAACAGTTCACCGGCAAGTAACTGTCGGGACTGTCAGCAGACTTTTCCTTCAGAATTCAATATTTGACATGCTATTATTAGTTTACCAGTTACAATGAACTATAAGCAATCACTTTTACAACTTTGTATTACACTAGTTGATATACTACATTGGATCTGTGTTTTGTGAATTCATTGCTCACTTCTTAACAGTATCAATTATTAAACAAGAATTTTCATCAAAACCGAAATTATGAGAATACCAAAGAACTATTTCATAAAAATCTTGGAAGAACGATGAATAATTTTGTAAATCTTGAAATTAAGTCTCCACAATAAAAGTAACTAATAGGTTCTCTGTAAAACAGTCTTCTGAAAACATTCAGCTTTAGACCATTAACTTATCCAGCTTCCGATCTTTAATTATAAATATCAATCAATCTAAGTCAATTTCACGTAAATCGATTCTACAGAAATTTACAGTTATGGCAATTACAGCTCACACTAAAAATTTTTATGACGTAGTATTTTCAAACCCATAGCTGGTCGTGAAACTAATAAGAAGCTTCTACAATCCACTGCAGCAACCGTAATAAAATCTACTTAACTGGTAGGTGGAACATTGCATTATGGTAGAAACTTAATCGGAAGTAACAATCTTTCTTGTAATATATAATAGGAAACTTAATGATCGAGGATATACATTAAAACCAAATGATTTAATGATATTACAGCCATTTAATTAAATAACGAATTTCGAGAAGCTACAACTCAAACCTGCTAGGATTCAACAACCCTAGCATCAACATTTCAGCACGGCCGAACCACAGAGGAGAATTTACCATTACTCCAAAAGACCTAGCAACAGTCGACCTCCTGAAAGACAACACGGAATTTCAGTTACTGAACCCAAATGAGAAGCTAAACAAGACCATCGTCTGTAATTACCCAACAGAGCTCCCTCTGGATCCTCTTCTGGAGCTCCCCATACTGTGAACGCAGAGGTGTCTTTAACTAGATACAAAAGCACCTTCAGGGAAGATCCTTACCACCTACAGAGGACCAGTCCCGAGCCAAGTATGGCTTAGGACATGGGAATACTTCCCCACAGAGGAATACACGCCAGAGACTTTCAGGTGCTACAGATGTCAGCGTTATCGTCATCATCAAGAACGTTGCAGAGGCCCTGCAATCTGCGCCATCTGTAGCAAGAAGCACGAAACGAAATTGTGTTTCGAGAAACTGAAAAAAGGGGAACCTACAACACCTAAGTGTCCCACCTGTTCTGAGTGTTATCATGCGTGATTAAAGCGATGCAGTGATCTATTATCCCGCATTGCACAGTTGAAAGCAAGAGCCAACCTGCCAAAACTACCTCCTATAGCAACACCTGCCCCCAGACCAACGACACCACCAGAGCCACGGGTAGAAACGATCGAACAAGTGGTTGAAGCAGCGTCCGTTGTGTGTCGCGATATAGGGACTCAGACTGAGCAGCCAACACCACCAACCCCTCAATCTACTCCTAACCCAGAACCTCAATCCTCTTCCCTTCCTCCTCAACCTACTCCTAATCCCGTCGTCGAACCTCAAGCCCGGAAATACAACAGCCATAAACAAAAAAAACATTGACCTCCTTGGTGCCCTAAAGTGACAAAGGCGTGAAGATACGTGAAAAAAAACCAAGTAGATACCTTCTGGTGCCACAAACACTGGGAAAAGAGACCACTGAAATCCAGAAAAAGGATTTTCTTATTGGTACGCGATCTGTTCGAAGAAATCTGCTACCATCATTACCTTTCTCCTGGCAATACCCTCACCAGCAGCCTGAGACATGTACTCTGATGTGGTTAATCATTTGATTAGCAACTATCCCGTTCCTTCCACAAATCCTTCCTTTTCCCTTTAGGACTGTCACGTCTAACGACCGAAAATTTCCACTTTTCGAATGAAACTTAACTATTACTTCTATTTGTGTTGCTTTCCTAAAACTTAAAATTCTTCATTTCCTCCATTGATCCCTACCACTAAAAGATCGATGATACTTTGTTTTGCAAAGTAAGTTAAATATGGGATTAACTCCATAGATTTTCTGTTTTTCTGATTTTTCTCAGACGAATATTTCATTTTCCTTACTGGCTATCTACCACTTGCCAGGACTCGCTACTATCGCTCTTTCTCTCCAACTGACGGGTGCCTTGCAGCTCAGAGGTTCGTAACCTCGCCTGTTAACCTGTTATTCACACCATTTCACTGGCACGACCATAAATCACAAAGTAATCACCGTCATATCCTTAATTTTACCTGCACATCAAAAAAATGACTTACGGGCTGCTCTATGAGCAAGAGCTCGTGCTGGCATAAAGCCAGCTTAACAACAGCTCAGAATTCAAAAGGCACTTTGATATAGAAATTGAGTTACCCCTTAAATATTCTATGAAAACTATGAAACCACCAAATTTTGTGGCTCATAATATATACAAATAGATCAACTCTTGGAGAGCTTAGTATTAAGTTTAAATCTGAAAGCTTTCAAGTCCTGCTCAAAAATTAGTGCCGAGAGAGAGAGAGAGAGAGAGAGAGAGAGAGAGAGAGAGAGCGAGCTTTTTGGGCAATAAGATGGTCCATTACCTCAAACCAGTTTTAAACGCTATTAGCGAATGCAAACCCTGTAATTCAGCACCATCATAGGGATATGAAATTTATCAAGACTTGTCACAAAACTTACTTCCCAAGGATCAAGAGCGATACTACTCAATCGTATCGATTTTAATGACTTACTATTGAATATATAATATGAAGATGTAACTTTATTCCCAAGCCTCAAGTTAATAGGGCAAATTCAAGGGCAAGCAATTCTGTTATTCAATCAATCTCTAAAATGTTTCAGTATCCACCATCAAGCAAGAAACTATCAAAGCAAATTGTGACAAGTGTCTGACTCTTGTTAGCTTTCCGAAAAGAAGCATGAAAACCACCTGACTATGTTACTGTACTAAGGTTAAGGGAAGGATCCTATCTACTCTTTCAGGCCACAGGAATACGTTCCCACTCTTCACTTCACTCGGGTTTAGCAACCTGTCAGGCTGATATACTAATGGAAATACCTCTCATTTTCACTGTGGTCAAAAGACCAAACATTCTGCCACTTCCATATTACAAAAAAAAAAAACATTTGAAAAAAGTACAATCAAATGGATAAACAAGACAAAGTAGTGGAGAACAAGTTAATAACTCATGCGATACGAACGTCTCTGTACAGATGTTTCCCTTTACACCCAGTATGTACTAGATATAAGACCCAAGTAATCTATGGAATAAGATATTACAACAGGCGCAAAGAATGTGTATAGGTAAATAAAAAATATAACTTGAAAACCTTGAAAACTTTCGTACTACAGTCACTTATGCGCGTCATTACCAGTTGCCAGAATATAGCCTACCCAGCTGATGGAAAATATAGGGTTATGAGAAAATAACGGTAAATTTTGGATGATACGATACGTCACGAACAGTTCTTAAGGGCTAGAAAGTAGTTCACTTATTGGTAATATTGAAATAACTACTAAACGTATTGACAAAAAAAAAATGAGCAATTCTACTGCACGGGTACAGTATAAACTAACCAAGAACAATGCAGTAAAAAGCAATTGAACTTTAGTACTAATGACTAAAAAAACCTTAAATAGTTAGATGTGGATTTTCGAAAATACATTACGTAAGAGGGATTTGTGCTGATCCCTAAAGCCAACAATGAATGCTTACGAACCTTGAATACAGGATACCCAAGTCCCTTCACACAAGGACTTGAGCTTCCGTGTTGGCGCGAAACCAGCTCAGTCTAAACCATTAACTAAAAGAAGCTTCTCTACAAGGAACCCAGTGAAAACTTCATCCACAAATTATTTCAGCACATGAACATAATCTTAAACACCACAATGAATGAACTTTAATCAATATTTTGGACTGTGGCTCAGCTTTCAAAAGCTGGACAGCAATTGACCTTCCTGCTTTAGTTTCCTAGATGGTGCTGATCTCTTCCTTACCAAGCAACAAGTAAACCAATGTGATCTGCGGGTCGAATTAAGGATACGCATGCTTGCCTTAAGTAGTAGTAATTCTCGTTCATTAAGTGACTAAGCTATCCAGAGGACAAGAGCCCTTAATTATCTAGACTCAAGTATCCTTTATAAGGTCCGGAAAAGAGTATACTACAATACTACGAGAATAATGTTAATATATTAACCTAATCACTCTACATTTAGTGTTATGGATACCGACCATTATGGTTTTGAGTTCGTCTCTTTGGAACGTGATTTATGTTCTATCTGCCAGTTTAAGGAGTTGAATGAAACTACAACCGTTTACCATAGGTATTAAAATAAACTTATCTAGCCATTCAGGAATGCAGTAAAGGTTATAATCCCCGAATATTTGTGAAAAACTAACGATAAGTTAATTGCTCAGATTTCTTACATTTAAGATATTCTTTAATGGTGTGATGTACTGACAGGTTGCCCTCACAAACAGTGATTTAAGACAATTAAAACACTAGACAAGCGAACTGTGCCTTAGTACAGGAGGGTCTATAAAAACTCAAGCACACCTTTCACTTTACCAAAGTCCCAGAAAAACACGCTACAGCAAGGACACTTCCGGATTCACTGACACACTTCAACATTAGCAAGTTCCCAAACTTGGTGTTTAGATGGGCGACCAGAAGTAACTGCCAGGGAAAGTAATACCATGCTTATTACTGATCCTGAGATATAAATTAGAATGCCATAGGCCAGGCTGCGGCCTATAAACACTTCCCTAACGGGGAAGAACCATAAATTTAGCCTTGCTTATTCTCGCCCCTAACAGTTTCAAGACGCCATTTGTCATATACATCGCAAAATTTTCTAATGCCACACACCAATGTTGCACAGTTAAAGTATGAATACCAAATCATTCTACGGTTCTGCTTTATCAGTATTAATTTTTTGGAAAATGCACGTTAACTTTTAAAGGCTTACTCCATATGCAGGTAATTCTAAGCCGGCTGTCCACGGTGAGCTAGGCTATAGCAGTTGACGTTTTCCTATGTTATTTTACACAAGAATTTAAAGCAATATTTTTATCCAACCGGCTGTAACTAAACTGTAATTGACCTTTGAAGGCTTCATGACGGTACCAACTGGTTGCACCAACCTGTACTCTCAACCTGAGTTACAGTTTAAACTTGACAGCCGACTGGCAAAATATTACAAAAACTCTTGGGCAAAAGAAAGTAAATAACACTAAAAAAAAGAAACCCTTCTAGCTCGACTGGACTATATTCAAGTATTCATTTTTTTGGGGCGAAGAAATGTAAACAGGTGGTGGAACGGTGCTTCGTGCCTTATCCACAATTTGAAATATTTTTGGCAAACTCGTATACTCTGGGAGGCAGTAATGTTTCGCTGCGCGCACTAGCCACAGGGTTTACAGAAAATGTAAAAATATTACTTTAATTCAAGTAAAATAACAGGAAAACGTCAATTGCCACAGTCTAGCTCAGCGCGGAACACCGGGTTAGAATACTACTCTCTCAGTTGGAGGCATCGGGTGATTGGCTTGCCTATAAGACCGTGCATGCGTGATAGGGCCTGGAATCAACAGTACTAGTAATGCATGAAAAGTGCCTTTGGAACGGCTCCCGCTGTCCATTTATTTGCCGCCCCCCTATTTTTTAAGCTTGTTTTTTGTTCCAAATGACAAACAGGAAATACAACAATAAGGTGCCCAAACCTTTTCCCAAGTTATTTACCCCACCCAAAACCCCGAATCCCCAACGGGTCTCCCTTACCAGTAGCTATTCTCGAAAGTGTTTAACCCCATCCAAAACCCCGATTAACAACGAGTCCCCTTTACCATCGGCTACAGTTCTAAGATAGTTTACAGCTTAATTACAGCCGAGCAACAAAATATTACTTTAAATTCTTGTTCAGCAGGTAAAGTTCTATAGAAAAACGTCAACTGCCATAGTCTAGCTCACAGCAGACAGCCGACTTAGATCTACCCCTTTGAACACTAAGAACAAGTACTAACACTAGCTAAAGATCATACACTTGTACTTCGCCAGCATCTAAAATCTTTCAGAAATAAACACCAGCCATTGTAAATAAAGCATTGATGCAAAGTTTACAAGAACTAAAACTTCATACTCATGACTTCATAAGGCTTAAAAATATCTTTGGCATGAAGTCACTGCATTGGCAATTTATGACCGAAAGACAAACTAAAATACCGTGTTTGCAAAATTCAAAGCAATTAAAGTTTAGATTTCAGATAAAAACGGCAAAGGCTTAAGCAGACCATGGCTACAGTTCTGCGGATAAGTACATTACGATTAAGAAGGAATTGCAGATAAAACGACCAAAAATCTCTTAAAGTTCCAAAAATTAATTATAAACCACAGTTTTGAAAATTAAGAATCTTTTACAGGGCAACTTTCTCCCTGTAAAAAAATAAATATCAGTGTCACAAGTCAGTTTAAGAAACTGCTCGTTTAAATAAAAGTTTCTGCAAGACTAAAACTGCAAAGAAATACCTCATACCACTTCTCTGCGTCTGACAGACCATTCTCGTCTAGGACAAACCGACAGACCACTTCTCGTCTAGCCAAACCGACAGACCACTTCTCGTCTAACCAAACCGACAGACCACTTCTCGTCTAACCAAACCGACAGACCACTTCTCGTCTAACCAAACCGACAGACCACTTCTTCTAAATTAAACCGACAGACCAAACTTCTCGTCTAACAAACCGACAGACCACTTCTCGTCTAACCAAACCGACAGACCACTTCTCGTCTAACCAAACCGACAGACCACTTCTCGTCTAACCAAACCGACAGACCACTTCTCGTCTAACCAAACCGACAGACCACTTCTCGTCTAACCAAACCGACAGACCATTCCCTATCAAAACCGACAGACCTAAAACTCGTCTAAAGAAAACTGACAGACCACTTCTCGTCTAACCAAACTGACAGAGTTCATACATTTGACAACCAAACGCAGGTCTCCTCCTGCCAAGAAAAAACCGACCAACAAGCCCAGTATACCAGTTTCTTTGCTAAGGCCTTACCTTACGTATGTTCGCAGAAAGTATTTCACCATCCAACACTCAGAACATGAACATTAAATTTTCAATGAAAAAAACTTCTATATTAAAATTTACATAAATTACCCAAAACTAAATTAAGTTTCATCATAAATTTCTCAGAACACTTTCAGCACAGCACACAAATACAAAATGACCGGATACAAACTAGGAGCTAAACTAAGTCACTTCTTTTCCTGAAAACCTCATCGTCTCTTCACCAATCACAAAGCCCAAGTCCTCACTTTCAAACAGAGGAGAAAAACGACCTCTGATTGGCCCAGGTAATAAACAAAGGATCTTGGAGTCAAACGACAATTCCAGGAATCTTACATCACCTCAAGTAACACTGACATCTGTTGAGAGCGAAAGAAACCAAACAATGCAAATAGCAAAGCTACAGAAAATATATGGAATAAATGACCAATATGAAAACATACGTTGTTTTAGGCAGCATCTGAATGTCAGGATTTATGAAACATTGTCCATTGCCCGTTTTTCATTTAGTGTGCACTTGACCTAATTATCTATTAAAAATCTTTTGATTTTGTGCGAAAACATCATGTTCCATTGCGAGCTATATAAATTAAAATAACAGGTACCATGATGTAATTTTTAAAACAAAACAAAACCTGAGATAAAAGCCATCATTTATTCTTCATAAAAAAACATCTGAACCAGGATTTATGAAACATTGTCCATTGCCCGTTTTTCATTTAATTTTATCTATTAAAAATCTTTTGATTTTGTGCATTTCAAACATCATGTTCCATAATGAGCTATATAAATTAAAATAACAGGTACCATGATGTAATTTTAAACAAAACAAAACCTTGAGATAAAAGCCATCATTTTATTCTTCACCAATGAAATATCATCCCATTGCATAAATTAATAAAAAAAATAGACATTTATCAGGAACATTTCCATTGTTTCTTGTCATGCATAATAACGGGCCTTTTATGACTGACAAGAAAGTAAATTAAACCAAAAATATTTGGCAATATTTTCCAATATTCAAAATTTCATCCTCTTGTTCTCTATAATTAGAAATGAATCGATTTTAAAAGATATATAACATTCCCAATAATTCGACTTTCAATACAGTTCCATTGTTTCCTGTTAAAAATTCCACTCATAATGATCAGGGTTGGTCCTTCTGTTGGAAAAACTGACACTGTTGGAAAACGTTCATTAAAGATTTTCGTTCCTGTCAGAAGCTGCCTATAAAATAAACGGAAGATTCTTTTAGGTATTCGAAAATGTAACTCTTGTTGACAGAAAATATTCAGTCAATGCATCTGATTGCCAAAATTCGTCACAATAACTTCAGAGTGGCCAGAGAAACGTTAATGCAATGGTGGTTAGGATGTTAGAGAGAGAGAGAGAGAGAGAGAGAGAGAGAGAGAGAGAGAGAGAGACTAACAAACATATTTAAAGCTCAGTGCAATTAAGACAAGGAGAGAGAGAGAGAGAGAGAGAGAGAGAGAGAGAGAGAGAGAGAGAGAGAGAGAGAGAGAGAGACTAACAAACATATTTAAAGCTCAGTGCAATTAAGACTCGAGCAAAAGTTTAAGAGAGAGAGAGAGAGAGAGAGAGAGAGAGAGAGAGAGAGAGAGAGAGAGAGAGAGAGAAACTAACAAACATATTTAGAGCTCAGTGCAGTCAAGACATGTGCAACATTCTATGTTTTATTTGTTACATGCATGAAATTACGGATGAAGCTTCGTCGTTTACCTATAAAAAGTCACGCACATACTCAGGTTTATATCCAAATATTTACACACACACACACACACACACACTCACATACACGGGATTATATCTAATTATTTACACAAGCACACACACAGAACAGAGACGAAGATGTAGTGACAGGAATTAGTCTCATTTTGGGAATTCTCATGGGAGTCACTATTGAGGATATAAACAGAGCAATAAAGAAGCTGAAGAATTGAATGGTACCAGGAATTGATCAGATTAGAAGCAAGATTTGATTTCATTAAATATAGGCTGTCAAACCAAGCACTGGGGCACTTTCGGCCATTCAATGCTTAAAACAGTTAAAAGAGGGAGTTGAGTTGTAGTGGTTGGACTTGAAGATAACGAAATCCAGAAAACAAAGGAGAGGAAGTACAAGGGTCTAAAGGCGGAGCACGGAGAAATCCTCCTCAGTTGCACTAAGAAGTAATAATTAGAGGGGTTGAACAGCACGACTTAAGAAAACAAGCGGGACAGGAGATAAGAGTATAAGTCTGAAAAGTGGGTGAAGGCAGGGTCTGAAGGGACGTTGCTGACACCCTTTAGTAATCCCTACAATGCTCCACGTGAGGGACACTGACGGCACTATCCCCTGGAAGGAGCAACATGCAGCCAGTCACGAGGAAAGACAAGGAAAAATGGTTATTTAGTCAACTAGGGAACATAACTATGAAAGATTAGAAAGACTGAGAAAGCAAGGAAGGTGATGAAGACTGGATAGTTATTGAACAGACAGAAGATGAGTGCGTGGGTTTGTTCATGGAACAGTAAGGTTTGTTGTGGAAACAGTTATGTGGAAAAGTTTGCAAGTAAATGGAAAACCCGTACATTGAATACATGAGCCTAAAAGAAGTGAATGCCAGAATCCTTAGCGAGGAAAACTGGCGCAGAAAATAAACGACTGAGACCAGCGAGATGAGAAGAGCCCGGTTTGATTCTCGTCTAAGGACGCGTGGATTTGGGTGTAGTCTGCTAAAAGGCATCATGCCTCTATTGACCTAAGCAGTGATTATGTACATGGTAGTTAGACGACTGGTTTGGGTTGCATCCAACCACAAAAAATGGAATGGGCTGATAACTTCAACGAAGTAATATCCTTACATTTCTGTGCTTTCATAAGGAAGAAGGGATCCTTTAGTAAGCTTTTAAACTCTGATTTCTCGTTATTGGTTAAACTAAACCCTGAATATTTCCTTGCTCTTTCATAATTCATTCTTAATCATCAGTTCTCATTCCCCCAATCATGGACTTGTGCACCACAAATTTATTTCAGTTTTTCTGCTTCTTTCCTTCACTTTGCTCCTTTCTATCTCGTTTCCCCGTGTTCACATCGTTACATCGCGTGCTCTCTTGGATTTTTAATTTGTGAGACCTACAACGCCAGTAACGTCCTCCAGCCGACATCAACGAAATGCTTACCTTCATTACTTATCCAGAACTCATCAGGTTTGAATTACTTGGGAGCATTTACACCAATTTCGAAGGATAAAAAGACGCAAATTTCAGCGTGAGATTCGTCCAAGAGGTTTTGATAGGCAGGATTTGTTTTGTCTGACAAGCGTAAAGCCTTGACTGTTTAACAACATTTTGTATCTATTTATCAAGCTCTGATTCACACAAACTGATCTGCATATATATATATATCAAAATCTTGCATATATATATACTATATATATATATATATATACCATATATATATATATATATTTATATATGGATATATTATATATATATATATATATATATATATATATATATATATATATTCCATCCTATTATATATATACATATATATGTATAGATACATATATAAGAAAGATTTACTATCTCCTAGTTTTAACTGGAATACTTTCTCTATGGATGAACCCATACACCTGGAAACGCAAAGAATTTGAACTTTATACACTTTTTGGAAAGATTTTGTCTTTAAACAAACTTCTTAGTATGAATAATATTTTATTTTCCTGCTACCAGAGGTAACCCTTATCATAAAATACTTTTATAACAGTTATTGAAAGCTGGTTTCATAATAATAATAATAATAAAAAAATAATAATAATAATAATAATAATAATAATAAGTTAAAAAAATTAGGACAAAAATCGGCATCCTTATTATCTATCACTGTATGTTACAGACTCTTCTTGTACTGTTATCCATTACGTGTAGTTATTAGCAATGAACAATTTGAAATAAATTTGATTGAAAACAACTGTTATATTCAAGACTTTTAATGAAGCTCCGCATCTCTTTTATGCATGTTTTAAATTTGATCTAAATATAAGATTTAAATTTTGCATCTTCTGACCTAAATTTGGTTGAATATAACTGTCTGAGATTAAATGATATTCCGTTGGCCTTCAGTGCAGATCTTTTTTCCTTCTGGTGCTGGGCGAGAGATTCATTGATTTGTGAGAAATTTGACCGCTGGATCTTCGGTCCTTATTTTATCAACTTTTAAATAACAGAAATAATACTCAAGCGCGAACCACAGCCTCTAAATCCAGAGCAGAGTTTGCTGAAACCGGTCGGCGATTTTTTTAATAACAAGTTCGACTCAATCACCTCCCGGACACTTTCAGCAATTGGAAATTTTCATCTTGGAAAGCTTTCTATGAGGAGGCTTCGTGTTTTGTTTCATTTTCTTAAACTCGTGTTCAGGATGGGTTATTCAAGTTTTTGGTAAAGATTTCCATTAAGATAATGTCCAGCTCTTCCATTCGTTGTCTTTTTATAGGTTTTGGCAGTAAATGGGTAAAATTACCAGCTCAAAATTATGAATATTCTTGGAATATTCTGAGCCTTTTCTATGCAAACTTCAAAATTACTGTACAATGTTGAGATTTTAATTTTTAGATAAAATATTCCAAGTAGAAAAACTTAAATAAAAAAAAAACTCAGGTTAAAGTCATTCAGGAAATATATGATTAACTTGTTTCGATTCTCTCTCTCTATGTTGTCTCTCTCTCTCTTTCTCTCTCTCTCTCTACTTTTTGGGACATTTCCATATTAATTTTTATTTAAAAAGTATTTATATGTTAACGGTATTTAATTCTTTTTGTCTTTGACGTTTAGTATTCTTCATTTAATACCAATTTTGTTTGAAAGACTGCTTACTTTGAAGACATTCCAATTGGAGTAATCTTCTGAATGTATTGGACTTTATTCACTTGTCCCTTCATAAATTTTGCCTTTCCTCAGCCGGGTTTATAACTTGTGGAGATCGCGTCTTTTAAAGTAATTTGCTCTTTATGACCATCAAAGGACGATTCTTAAGATGGAGTCTTTTATTTTGTTTATGACTTTATAAAGTTCAGAGAATGTATCCAGACCTTTATCCTGGAGAGGAGAGAGAGAGAGAGAGAACTCTATCTCTTGTAAACTCTCTCTCTTTCTCTCTCTCTCTCTCTCTTTCGCTGACAAAAAAAAAAAAAAAAATATATATATATATATATATATATATATATATATATATATATATATATATATATATATATATATATATATATATATATATATATATATATATATATATATATATATATATATATATATCTATAGAACTCTTCTAGTATCTACTCTCTCTCTCTCTCTCTCTCTCTCCGGAAAACTCAACTTTAAATGTTTCTATAATCACCTATAATATAAAGAACTATTTTCAGTCCAGTTTTTCTGTCTGACATAATCAGTTTGTTTTGATTCAATAACTAAAGCAAATAAAACTCTCCTTTTTTTATTTGCAACAAGATTTTGCCATCGTCTCATTTCGGGTGCGAATATTTGAATGAAAGCAAGATTTCCGATAGCGATTTTCAGTTACTCACGCACGCGATTAATTTTGGTTGAGTTTGAGTGACTGTATTTGATACGATGAAGCTTCGCTGTATTTCGTTGCATTAAATAAGTGAAATTGCCTTGGAGGAAATTGTTACTGAAGAAGACTTTTCATTACAGACAGAAAACAATTTTGACTCTGTGTTTCTATGGATTTCTTGATTAACCTCCTTTATAATGATGCAAGCTGTCTAATACCTTCCTTTCTCTCTCTCCGTATAATCTACAAAACACACACACACACACTTCACACATAGAATATATATATATATATATATATATATATATATATATATAATGTATATATATAATATAGTATATATATATATATATATATATATATATATATAACGATATATATATATATATATATATATATATATATATATATGAGTGTGTGTGAAGAACAGATGAATAACAAGCCATACTCTATATGTTTAAAGACATATAAGCTCAAAGGGCTTCCATAATCTTCCAACTGCCTCATGTGAGGAGATTGTCCGGCGGATGTTCGAGGATGTTGGATAAATGTTATACAGAATTTGTATGCCTTCATACACAACGAGATATGATTCTCCATATGGACCCCTTGATGTGATGAGACTGGAAGAACAGATGAATAACAAATGAATATGGAATACAAATAGGGAAATCTTTAAGCAGTTAATCATATGATATACATGCCTAAAAAGAAGCGATATAATTAAGGAATGCTGAGGAAGTAGTGCATGGCGAAAGTAGTATAACAGACTCTTCCAAGTTTGGTTTACACTGACTTGCATTGTTTTAGCATAACTAATCATGGTGGTAGTTAGGTAAGAACGTGAGAGTAATCTTAGTTTTATAATTTATGAAAGACGGACAAGTTCACTGGAGAAAAAATAAAACTGTTATGCAGAGAGAGAGAGAGAGAGAGAGAGAGAGAGAGAGAGAGAGAGAGAGAGAGAGAGAGAGAGAGCACTTAATCTGATACCGATATACGATGGAAAATAACAGCCATGTGCTAATATTTTCAATAAATGTCCCTCGAGTCTTTCCTGGGGAGATGGGGCATTTTAGGACCCACGAAAAGGTGATGATCGTTCCCACTGACAAACAGGACGCCCTCCATTACTCCACTTTCATTGCTTCAGCTCGAATCAGCCTCGGTTATTACGGCCGTTACTGTCATTGTTCAAGTTTCAGTTACACTACATATTAACTGCTACTGGTTTTATAGTCGCTATAACCATCATCGTCATCTTGAATATTTGAAAAGCATTACTAAAACCAATGCCACGATTAGTATCAGCAATAAACTGAATGCGATAAATAACTTCAATTTCTCATTGTTGGGAAATTTTCAGCTAATTAAATGTGTCGTCTGCCCTCATCAGGATGTAGGGAATTATCGATGTTATCATCAAGAGGAAAAAAGGCTCAAATCAACTAAACCCTTTTTTATACTATATTATGAAAATGGATATGAAGAGAAACCAGAATATTTCCACCACACTAAACCATAATTACTCTTAAATTAATTGGGCAAGATATCTAAAATTTTTTTTTTATTAAATTATTTTGTATCGAGAATATTAAATCGACTCATAATCCTCTAAATTCCCAAGTGAGCATTTCGAAATACCAAAGGGTCATTCATTTTATATAACAAAATTGCGGTTCAGTAAAAAAAAAAAAAATCAAGTAATGTAAGCGCTATACATCATGTATTTCAATTCATAAAAGATTCTCCAGCGATAATAAACACTTTATATTTTTTACACACACACACACAACTTTACACACACACACGCGCATACACATACACACACACACACACACATACACATACACACACACACACACATATATATATATATATATATATATATATATATATATATATATATATATATATATATATATATATATATATGTATATAAGCCTGTGTGTGTGTGTGTGTGTGTACAGACACTACTGTGAATAGCAATCATTGTAATGGTTACCGTGTTGTAAGTCTCATGATGATGATTTTATAAGAAAGAGAATCTCCTGAAGCAAAGCAGAAGTGTCTTTCGAAGAAGAAGAAGAAGAAGAAGAAGAAGAAGAAGAAGAAGAAGAAGAAGAAGAAGAAGAAGAAGAAGAAATTGCGGCAATTACTGCTCAAGTGTAACTCCAATTCGCTACTTCTTCAGGTCAATCTATCTGTCCTGAGTTCCACTAGGGTTGAGTTGATAGATAGATAGGTAGATAGATAGACAGACAGATAGTTTAATGGTTATGACAAACCTATTTTACAGCGTACGAAAGACCGTACTGAGCTCAATAAAAGCGAAAAAGACGCGATGACCGGAGGAAAAGAGCCGATAACAGAGGCCGTAACAAGTGTTTCTGTTGCTCGCTAAACTTCTGACGGAGATTCCTCCGAAGTATCGGAGTTTAATCTCAACTTTGCTCTCGCTAGGAACATCATCTTAATTAAGACACAGACACCACCACCCCTTCTCTCTCTCACACGCATTCTCTTTCCCCTCTCATGCGACTACCAGAATCTCTCAGGAAAATCAATTTTTCCTAATGTTCAGCAGCCAAAAGTTTCGAGTGTCTGTCGCGAAGCAGTTCGGTGTTAGAGCTCATTGCAAGGAAAGCGCTTCGTGATACTCAACTTTATTAAAAGACTGAACGATCTTTTTTCCTTAAATAAAGCAAATCACCGTGAGTTAATTTTGGAGTTTGCTTTTTACTTTAAAAACTTGATATAACTTTTCTTCCTATCAGGGTGTCAGGAATTTGTTTTCGTTTTACCTAAAAATAATAACTTTTGGTTTCTTTGCTGACACCTCTATCATTTTAATTCCATTGTTGAAAACAATGAATAATATGAAATTATCTGAATTTTCGAACAGCCAGAGACTATTTATAGCTTTGAAAGACTTCTGTGGGTTGTCCTATATAGAAAAACCCGTTAGTTCATTGCTGACATGACAACGCTCGGTTATAATGTTAAAATATCTATTGCCCTCTTTATAAGTTCGTGTGTGTAAAGTTTATACGAAGCCAGTTATTGCACTTTTTTAAAATAATGAACCAAACGATCTAAATGCAACTGTTCTATATGATATTTTGGGACGTAATAAGGCAGAGAGAGAGAGAGAGAGAGAGAGAGAGAGAGAGAGAGAGAGAGAGAGAGAGAGAGAGAGAGAGAGAATTACATACAAACATTTGCTCACTTAGATATTTACCGAGACAATAAAAGGAATGTTATTTTTTCTTATACATGCACAAACTCACGCACATACAAATACGCACACCTACTTTATATATATATATACATATATATATATATATATATATATATATATATATATATATATATATATATATACATATATGTATGTATGATGTATATGTATGTATGTATGTGGTATATATATATATATATGTATACATATTATATATATGGTATATATATATATATATATATATTATATATATATATATATATATATAGCTCATAATATATATATATATATATTATGTATATAATATATATATCAGGTATTATATATATATATATATATAATATATATATAAAACATTTCCTGGAAAATTTCAACTCGTTTACTTTTCCGTCTCAAACCCTTCAACTCCAAACCGACAGAAACTTTTGAACCATCAGCACTGAAATCCCGATTGCATTTCCTCTTAATATCCATCTACCTTAAGCCCGCTTTCTATTGATTTCGCTCTGTGATGTAACTAAACAGCTTTTGGGAAGTTTCGGAAATATAAACATATTGATATCCCTAAATATTTTTTGAAAGGAATCAGCAATTCTGGTTTGGTAATTGATAGAGAACAAATCCTTTCAAATCTGGTATTGTGTAATATCTGAACAACTGAGTTGAATCTCATAGGGGAATCATTCCACTTTAAGCCGGTTTTTGCCAACCAATAAAAAAGTCATAGTATTTGACAGCACAGAATATATTAGTAACTATATACATATATATATATATATATATATATATATATATATATATATATATATATATATATATATATATATATTATATATATATATATATATATATATATATATATATATATATATATATATATATATATATATATATATATATATATATATATATATATATATATATAGTGCCGTGTGAGGCTTGGCTGATGAGTTTAATTAATTAACGTAATTTATGAGGTCCTGAGTTGCCAATGACACACGGAACCTGTCAATTAAAGTTATAGTTACCCTCAAGACAGACAATTTCACTTAATGGAATAAATTTCGCCAGTCAGGAAAAAACAATACTAGAGAATAAAGGGTTACTCTGCAACACATGGATTACAACAATCCCCCCTTACTTCCCTATTGGTCCCGACAAAGAAAGAAAGTGTGGTCAGCGAGGAAATTACATGAACTTTTGCTCACGTTGGACAGTCAAGTTTCCCCTTGCTTCAAGTAAAGTTATAGCACAACAGATGTCTGTACTACTATTTCATCAATACAATTTAGTACTGGTAAAGGCTATTTCTCTTCTGAACAATGGGATCAGACACAAGGCTGCCTGAAATTCACTTACTTAACCCTCCTAATTCCTACTTACTGCATGGGAATAGCTGGTGTTGCTAAAGCAATATTAATTATTCTTACACTAGACTTCATAAAATTAAATTGGTTCTACCATGTTCTCGTAGATGGTGGTGAAGGGAAAACAAAGGAAACTGGAAATACAGAAAGAGATA
>NC_089749.1:5199395-5241895 GCF_040412425.1 Macrobrachium rosenbergii | reverse complement strand
ATACATTGCGGTAGGAATGTGAAACTGAAAGCTGTGTTACAGTAGAGGCCTTTGAGGCTGATTCACAGGAACAGTTTCAGAAGTGCCCAGAAGTTTAAATAATGAGATGGATGTCAAAGGAGTTTTGCGTAATACATTTTTGTTCCCAGAGAGTTTCATTTACCTGTGTTTAATGATGGATTTCAGGAATAATTCAACTCAATCCTGTAAAGAAACACTTCTATTTATCCTAAGTATGGGAGATGTATAAAGGATACTGAGCGTTCCCCCAAACCATGCAAAGTTGAAATAGATATTACTATGCCAAGAAGACATCAATTATTAGGTTTTTCTATAACGCCAAACCTGTTTTCACCTAACTAGCATCAAGAAGGATACGAAATGTTATGGCAATCATCAATCTGGAAATTAGAATGAAAAATAATACAGGGACAAATCATAATTAAAATTTAACCACTTTGACATAATTCTCTGTGGTCTACTACGCTCTACATTAAGGTGTTTGTTTGCAACAGTGTGAGCGGGGAAAAAATATGAAAATTAATAGTTTTCCCATCTACAGTAAAATGTCCATAAACCCCATATTCAGCTTTTCCTTTTTCTCAAAATATCATGTATCTCACAATAGAAACTGATCCACACAACCTCTTCATTATCTAAATGCACACTACTCTACCCTAGCAAGTCCTCGGTCATCTGTCCATGCTCTGGATCAAAATACTGACTTTAGCGAGATTCCTGGATAGACTGGAATCATGAGCAAAGACTTGAGCAAAGATTCCAAAAATAGAATGAATCATGATCAATGACCTTAGCGAATTCAGGGTATGCTGATTTTCATGACGAATATGGTTTTAGCGAGTTTTCTATAATACCGAGGTATTCAGTGTCAATCCATGGATGATTTAAAACTGTTTATAGTACCTGATCAAATAAAATTAACCGAAATGAAAGATTGATACAAGTCACTCTATAAAAAAAAAAGGCTGACGCATACCCACAGAGGAACAAAAGGCACTGAACCTGCAAACTCGAGCTTGCGCGAATGGTAAGGAGTGGCCTACAATCAGTTTAATCCCATGAATTCTGACCGTGCCTTGCGTGTCAGCTCAGGCTGATAGATAGAGTGAGCACGCATGTCGATGAACAGATATGTCTATCGATCGATCAACAGACAGGAAACGAAAAAGAGGGAGCAATTTTCTAGCGAATTCTTGCTAATTATAATATATATATATATATATATATATATATATATATATATATATATATATATATATATATATATATATATATATATATATATATATATATATATATATATATATATATATATATATATATATATATATATATATATATATATATACAGCATGTGTGTGTGTGAGTATACGTGTCTGCGTGTGTACGTGTCCGTAGATAATGTGATCCTCTTCGTATTTTTGGAACTTTGTTGAACTATGAATGTGCCCAAGGCTTGTGGAATTCAACCCTTGAGACTAGGATTGCAGTTTATCTAATACCATTATTATTACAAATCTGTTACTAATATTACAAGTAATTGTAACAGAAATGATAACGATAATAAATTTCCAGTAACGTCTGACTTTCAATAAAAATCGGTCATCGGCATCTCTCATCAAAATCAGAGAGGATCTTGGCTCTGTTATTGCAGGAAGACTCAGTCGCTTAGTCATTTCTTGAAACTTCCTTTCTATTGCTTATTCTATGTTGAAATCTACCCTGAAATTCATTGAAATCTAAACTTTATTGCAACCCGTAGAGATTAATTTGATCTTCTAACTAAACTGGGGATCATCATATTTATTGCCTAATAATTTCTCGAAGTCCGGGAGAGAGAGAGAGAGAGAGAGAGAGAGAGAGAGAGGGGGGGGGGGAGGGGAATAGTGGCATCAGTAGACGAAATCCAACCGTATATTTCATGAGCATCGGAAACATCCGAGATCTTCCGTTCGGTTGAGAGGATCCTATACGAGGTCTATACAATAGATTTTGATCCTTTACTATCACTTTGCGCTCCCGAAGGAGAACGGTTTTTGCCGCCTTCCATCAAGTCATTTTTTTGCGAGAGAAAAGCTAATCCTTTGCCATCGAGAGTCATTTTAATTATAAAGCAATGAAGGCATTTTCTGACACAACTTAACAGATACTCTTCACTTTTATGTCTTCGTCGGGCGACGAGGCTTTTCTAACTGTCCAGACCAAATTCAGTCCTTGAAAGAACATAGAATGTTGATGGGTTTCACTGTTCTTTTTAGTGATGAGAACCTGCCTTGGAAATGACGTAGGCTACATAGTTTGTAGCAAATCTCTTTAAGAGATGAAATTTGAAGCACAGCGTGTGTGTGTGTGTGTGTGTGTGAGAGAGAGAGAGAGAGAGAGAGAGAGAGAGAGAGAGAGAGAGAGAGAGAGAGAGAGAGAGAGAGCATTTTTGTGAAATGCCGAGGGCATCTAACAAGACAATCAGTTTCCAAATTAAGACAATTTCGATGTGTTTCTGTATCCAATTTTCATTAAAATATTTTCCAGTGATTTTCCTGCATTTATGTTTCATTCTTCTCTTCCTGTGAATGTTTTCCACATTCTTGTTTACTTTTCCAACGCAAAAGAATCATCTCGGTGAGTTACCAAAGAAATTTGCCATCCGTTGTCTCACAAGGTCCGCTCATAATTGGCCCCTTCGTGGAAATATGTCAGGCAGGGCAGCCGATCGAGACCACAGGTCTACCCCAAAGCCAAATCAAAAAGTCCTTCAAAAAAAGGCATCGTGCTTACCCCATACAAAAATGGGAATAAAAGCACGTTAAAAGAAAAAGAAGAAGAAGAAGAAGAAGGATGAGCCGACAGCCCTAGGAAATAGTGCGATAGAGGAAGGCCAGGGAAACCCTTTCATCAAAGACAATGTTCAAATGGGTCCCTTATAATATCTACGAAATGCGAGCGAGAACAACAGAGCAATCAGGAACTTGTCACTTACGACTGTACATCCCGGTGATTTGTTTCGTGGTTCCTGTGGGTTGTTATAACTGGTCTAGTGTTAGCACAATCCATTGCCCACAGGAAAGAGGATAGAGGCCTGTTGTGGATCTCTGGAATCTTAACAACCCGCAAAGGCAGTTACAACTTCTGAACAAAGCCATTTCTTGAGATCGTTATGTTCTTTATAATTGCAGATTTCGTTTAGTGGTTCCATTTTAACTGGATTCTTCTTTAGTAATTTGTTCAAAAGTTTCTAGTCAGTAAACTCTAACTGACCATGACTCTCGCTCTCTCTTTCTTTCATAAATATAAACAATTTTGTTGTTTATTTTGTTTAACTCAAGTTTTACAAGAGACAGCACGACGACTCTAATCAACTTTGGCCTCGTAAGATAAGGCAGTTATTAGTCCTTCCCTTTTTTTAAAGGTGACAAACCCACCACTGGAAGAAAAGTAGGTCACACACATTAAAACACACGAGAAGGCATAGAGTTCCAAATACTAGAAGTGAATAACATGATGGCAGGACAGATCCATAATCCCTTATTCTACAATTCACAAAATACACCTTTGGTGACGTATGTACAAATAATTATAATGATATGCTGTCATCAACATTCCAAAAATGAATGAACACTCTCTTGACATAAACGATGCATCAGTCCTTCGTAAGTACCTTTCGAATAATATTCTTTCTTTCAACTGGAATTTTGGCCTATATATTGATTCCGTTTATAAGCGAACGAAAGTAGAAGCCCACCTCACGACAACACATTCTGGTTAACGTGTTGTACGCACACCATTCGCAATGAAAGTAAGAGCGCTCTAGAATGTCATGCATAAGCAATGTGGTGGTCACACTTCACGAAATAAAGCGAGGAGCATAATGCAGTAAAAACTGGTCCTTTTGCATGTTTCATGGCCTAAGGTCTGCAAGTGCCAAAAGGAGGAAAATTGTGGACTTATTTACATTTCCTTATAAACCATCATATGTGGAATTTACTTTCTTGAGTCCTTGAATGTCACGCAATATACACAATAAGTGAAATACCAGTGGTGTATATTTTTTCTATCTATCACTGCTCTCATATACTATTTGGGCTACCGTGGGCCTCTTGTCAGTAGAATGAAGACCTTCCGTTATTGTGTTATGAAACCCATGTTAAATTAAGTATACTTTGGTTTAACCAAACCACTGAGGCTGATTAACAGCTCTCCTAGGAGCTGGCCCGAAGTTAGATTTGTTTACGTAGCTAGAACCAGCTAGTTACCTAACAGCAGGGCCTACAGCTTATTGTGGAATCCAGACCATTATGACGAAAATGAATTTTTAACACAAGAGATAAATTCCTCTAGTTCTTCACTGTTGGCGGAGAATTCAGACGCTGGGCCAACAGCAATGCTAATGAGAACTCTACCCCACCCCTCAAGTAGAAGAACTAGAGCCATGTTAATGCATATGTTTGGAGAGAGAGAGAGAGAGAACCTGTACGGGCTCATCATATAAACTTTATAAAAAATTTCACCCAGGTTAATGAGTCTCTACAGGTATTTGTTTGAGTGCCATGAAAAGAAGGACTGGTAATGGAAGATCGACAACTCTAACTGAATTTTTGTATGTAAGGATAAAGACCTCTTAGGTTAATATTTAATCAGAGGATTTAATATATATAGCTAATGCTATTTGGACATATGGACAATTTACGAAGATATAAACTCTTCTGTGTATGTATTTATGTATACATGTAAACATTACTTCACATATATATATATATATATATATATATATATATATATATATATATATATATATATATATATATACAGAGAGAGAGAGAGAGAGAGAGAGAGAGAGAGAGAGAGAGAGAGTTGGAAAACTATATGATAACATATGAGAAAGGGAGAGAGAGTGAAAGAAAAGGGGACATAATTCTCTGAATTCTAACTTTCCCTTCCATAAATTTCAGGCAGTTTGAGTCGGTCATTCAGAGTACCTGTTAACAAGAGTTATATTTCGGCTGTTTGTTTTTTCCTTTGTTAACTTACTTATTATCATTATGCCTTTGACTAAGAAGAGATTCAATAGTGTGTTCAAACCCTATAAAATAACTTTCTTTTATTATTATTAGTATTATTATTATTATTATTATTATTATTATTATTATGAAAGGAAACAGCCTACAATGGCTTGCATGACAACTCACAGTCCTCTTAAGTTGACAGTAGCAAGCTATCAAGTGAGAGAATTGGGTGGTTATGGGAAACTTCCGAAAACTAAACCCAGAGTTTTATCGAATACGGACATGCACGTTGTCCGGATACACCATGGATACCGATTTACTTGGAATTACAGTGAGAAACAGAAGCACGAGGCCGATTTGGAAGGCAGTTGGAATATCTTCATATCAGATAATGGCGCTGCTGTACAGGACAATTGGATTTTTACTTTTGAAGTAAACCCCGTGATCGATCCTGAGTCTCTCTCTCTCTCTCTCTCTCTCTCTCTCTCTCTCTCTCTCTCTCTCTAAGCTTAAACGCACAGTCAAACAACGCTGTAATAGTCATGTAAATCTTGAAAATGTTATGATGAAGGAATTAATTGTGCATTTATGTTCAGAGAAGAAAATGGAGATATGATAAGTGCGGTATTTTTCAATAAACTTTTCGTAATTTTTGTGAAATTCCAACAACTATACGGATGTCATAAGGGTATAAACGAATGAGAGAGAGAGAGAGAGAGAGAGAGAGTCTGTCTTGTTAATCTTTAATCTGAATGATTAAATCTTGAAACTCGTCTGCACACGTTGAAATATTGTTTCTGCTGGCAAAACGTATACTCTTCAGAAGCCAGCTAAAACTTGCCATGACCTGTTATCTTGCTGCACCGCTCTTTTTATTAAATTTTCCTCTGGTCCCTTTGCTCTCAATTTCTCAAACTTTACCTTGATCAATTTTCATCTCGTGTTTACGAAGAAAAAGCTCTCTAAAAGACAGCCCTGTCGAGAGTTTAAAGAAATGTATCGTTACTCTAATTAACATTTACAATTCATTTTAATATAATGAAACAATAGCCTGCCCAGGGAAATGACCCTACATTCTGACTTTGGCAGTCTTCAGCCTAGGTTCGACCTTTTTCCAAGACTTTTTGTATGCCACAGTAAGTTAGAAAATGAAAGTACCTCGTTCCCTAGTTTTGAAAGGGATTATATTACCGTCAGTTTAACACTAAAAGTACACTAACTGATTATCTTTTAATAATAATAATGCACATCAATAAGGACATATAACAAATGGGAACACCCCAGTAATATCAATGAACTCGACCTTGCGCTGTGGACTGACTGTCTGTCAACTGAGTTGCTGATAGAAGCGGGTAATGGAGGTCATAAAACTGAATTATTCGTGAAAAAATCATCGATTAGCTTGGAATTCGATGGTCCATAATAAAAGATTTACCTGTTTCATTCATTACAGTAATATATTGTGTCTCCTTGAATTACGAATGGACGGAAAAGTATTTCTTAGTGTTAACTAAAAAATAGTTCACTATGATTTGAAATAACGATGGAATAGAAGAAATCAAAGGGAGTATTCTTGATATCTTAAGTATAATTAATTCACTTCCCTCTACATTGCAAATTTACCTGTGTATCCCAAAATATAAACTGAAAAATAATATAGTGAAGAGGGAAGGAAAGAAAAATTATGTAATTTGTAGAAACCCAAAAGAAAGAACGAACTGTTTGTACCTGGGCAAAATAACCCAGATCTCCAAGCCGGGCCCTTCGCCCCTCAAATCCCCAGAAATGGGAGAATTATACAACATGAGACGAATTTGCAGAGCGGTGTGAGGGGAAATGCAGAGAAGCTAAATTAAATTGAATTTCCGGTCAAAGTCCTTTATCATAAATTAATTTTGTTTCGAGCTGCAGTTGGTTTGGGATCACTTTTCTTATTGTGCCTCGGTCATCTTGAATAGTGTTTTGCTGGAATATTGATCCTCTGCTTTTTTTTCTGAAGAGGAAAGACGTTCCTTATTTTAAGAAAGGTTGAAATGTTCTTGTAAAGGGCAGCGCCACTTAATTCTCCTTAAACTGTTATTCCAGTAATTTACGTGATGTTTGGTGAGATTTTCCTGTATGTATTTGTGATTTGAATATTTGTTTTCATTCATATTTCTTTGTTTTATTCATTTCAAATTTTCATCGTTCTATGCCATGGAAGTTTGTTAACATAGAGCATAGCAGTAGATGGAAAGAAACAGTCACCAAAAGTGAGAGTGTTACCATGTGGAATTTATTGATATAAATTTTTACGATTTAACCTGGGGCAATGCTTATCATGAGCCAGTTATAGACTCTAAATGAATTATTTCGTTACTTACCTGTATTATTGTATAAAATCTGACTGCTGTTGATTCAAGAAATCGTAAAAAAAACAAGGAAAAAGGGGGAATTTAACTGAGCTGAGGGCTCTAATCACTAGGTATTTACAAGTAAACACGTTAGGGTAAGTTTGAAATTACGTGTATTTACATGAAACGGACTATCAGAAGATGAAATGGACTAATCAGCCAGGCAAGGCCTGAGAGGTTAATTACAAATGGGAAAACTTGAAGGTATATCCATCGGTGTGACGATTCTGATACAAGGCATAGTCAAGAGAGATTCCCATGGCTAACAAACCCTCTGTAAACGGAGAGTTTACGAATTAAAGAGCCAGTAAGGACACAGTAAAATATGCATGGGACAAAGGCGAGGCACAGAGGTTGCCAAAAGAGCCTTGAACACAATGTTATTTGATTATTTAAACACAGGCATTTATGTAACACTGCCTAAAGCAAGGTTGATATGGAAATACTGGCACTTAGCAATGGAAATAGGAAGTTTATTACAAGAATTAAAACAGTGTGACTGACTGGAAGAATCTTGCAACAGATCACTCTACATTGTAAAAGGTGGCTGCGAGGTAATGGCAGTGGAGGAGGGCTGAGGGGCTTTGCTGGTAAGACCCAGGGTCATACAAAGATGGGACCGTGGTGAGGCATGGCTTTCTGAAGGCCGGGAATGGAGGGGGAGATGTGTCTCGCTCGCGCTTAGCTATGTCTCTTTTTCTTGTTTCTTCCAGTAGGCCATATATGACTTGGTCAGGGATTAGGCCACCCCACAGGTAGTAGGAGTTTGATGTTGTTTCCTGGCCTTGTGCATCATTTATGACTCAAGATCAGGTGTTCCTGCCAGATGGTCTTTTCTCTTAATTGCCCTAGCCAGCTCTATTCTGCCTCCAGCCAGACTTAGTCTCTTCGCCTCGTTTCTGTAAACAAAAGGCTCTGCAGCGTCACATGTTCGAGAAGAGAAAGTTGAAGCGATATACAGAGTGAGATTAACGGATTAAGGGAGGAGGCAATATTCCTTTTGCCCTTCCTTATCAGGCAGTGCCAAAATGCACTGTTGTATTTTCCAGCTTTAAATTTAAGCATTTGGTGGCTGAGATGCTTGGGAAGATACAGCAATATATTATATGTTATATCACACACACACACACACACATATATATATATATATATATATATATATATATATATATATATATATATATATATATATATATATATATATATATATATATGGATGAGAGAGAGAGAGAGAGAGAGAGAGAGAGAGAGAGAGAGAGGGAGAGAGAGAGAGAGAGAGAGAGAGGTAAATGGGACATTGTACAAGGGTTTTTGATGTGCTGCTGATGGACTTGTTGATTAAGGGTATGATTAAG
This sequence comes from Macrobrachium rosenbergii, assembly GCF_040412425.1. Lineage (NCBI taxonomy): Eukaryota > Metazoa > Arthropoda > Malacostraca > Decapoda > Palaemonidae > Macrobrachium > Macrobrachium rosenbergii. The sequence continues at coordinate 5,233,126 of NC_089749.1, read as the reverse complement.
TTGTACTGTGGACGTTTTCTACACATGCATACACGCACACACATATATATACACATAATATATATATATATATATATATATATATATATATATATATATATATATATATACGTATGTATATATACATATATATATATATATACTTATATATACATACATATATATACACACATATATATCTACATATATACACATAATATATATATATATATATATATATATATATATAATATATATATATATATATATATATATATATATATATATATATATATCGTGTGTGTTTATAGGTGAGTGTATATACTTAAATAATATTCTACATCTCGCTTCAAAATCTCTGCAAAATCTCGTTCAACATAAGTAAATCGGGGCTCTCGCTGCATATAGCCCTCTCGGAGAAGCCCCTCCAAAACAAGTTTGCGAAGGCTTTCCAGAGTATTTCAGAGACAGGAAAACACGGGAGGAGACGACAGCCTGAGTAAACTTCATGACCCAGTCAGGTGGAACAGATGGAACTTCCCGGGAGATACACAACTCAGGAGGAACTTCTCTCCTGAATTTCAGGAAAGCACCAAAGGCTATTATTATTATTATTATTATTATTATTATTATTATTATTATTATTATTATTATTATTATTATTTTGTCGCTGATGACTTCAGCAACTTCGGCAAAACTTTGGTCCCTATTTTCACATGAAGGAAATTCAATTTAGCTGCCGGTAAACATCTTTTCTTCATTATCATTATCATCAGTAGTGCTACTACTAATACTACTACTACTAGCAGTAGTAGTAGTACTTGTAGTAGTTGTAGTAGTAGTGGTGATAGAAGCTGAAGAAGCAGAAACAGCAGTAATCACTCTAACCGAACACAAATTTGCAGCTAACCAGGAAATCCACAACATAGGAGAAGAACCTTAGGGAGAATATAATCAAATAAGAAGAAAATAGAAACTAAAGCAAAGAGATGTGGTGCTATTCCTGGTAATCCTTCAGGAAAAAGTTTTTATGGGAAAAACAGGGAGAAAAATAAGATTATTATGAATGTATGCCACTGGTTTTAAGGTTCTAGGAGTCTTTGTTCTCGGAAAAAAAACAGGTCTTTTTTTTGGTGCAACAGCTTTAAACAATCTGCTTCATCATCATCATCATCAGCATTATTATTATTATTATTATTATTATTATTATTATTATTATTATTATTATTATTATTATTATTATTATTATTATTACTGGAGAAATAACATTTAAACTTAAACTGTATTATCTATAACTCACGCAGAGCTGAGGACTCATTTTCTCCACCCAGTATTCAAGTCATTGTCAGGAAGGATGGTCATTATTATAATATTTTACTATTATCATCTGCAACGGATACATTCTTGTATGAGAAAATAGCTAAAAGTAAAATACTCTCTAATTTATCCTGCCGTTTCCTCCGGATATAATGAGACTGGTTGACCCTTTGGTCATTTGCATAAACTTATTTCCCACAAGAATGGAGTCTACTCGCTCAGACTCCATACGAGTCTCTCTCTCTCTCTCTCTCTCTCTCTCTCTCTCTCTCTCTCTCTCTCTCTCTCTCTCTCTCTCTCTCTCTCTCTAAATGATTTTTTTATTATTGCGTAATGAAGTTGTCGGATTAGATGAATGGTATTAAAAGCCTAAAACTAATAAATAAAATAGCAGAATAAAAGTAAACATGATATTGTTCCTTATCCTAGTTCTTGTGATAAATATCAGTTTATTGTCGCTGATAACAATGTAATAATAATCAAATAGTAACTTACAAAACATGAAGGTAAAGCAAATAATAACAATAATAATATTTGTGTGTAACGTTTCAATTACTTCCGTGACATCAAACGTCACTCATTTTTCTATCTCAACATTAATCACTCTTGTCGATATTCCTTATCAGTTTTCACTCTAAACCTTAAGAGACAGACAGACAGACAGACAGAGGAAAAGACACGAAGTATAAAAGGAGATTCAATCCATGTCTTGTTCCCACTTGAAGGAAGAACCAGAACGGTACGGCTGATTGTACTGACTCTCTTGTATAAATGGGGGATTTTTAATACATTACCCAACGATTTCATAATGCATCGGAGGATAAAAAAGGGGATGCGAGGTAATGCCTGGTGCCAAATAATACATAAACCTTCCTTCCACTTCAAAGAGAATAGTAAAAGAGGGTCTTCTTCTTCCTTCCTTCCTTTTTCCATTTATTTTCATTCTTCTTCCTCGTTGCTATCCTTGTATCAGGAACCCGAGGAAGAGGCAATTCAATATCCAAGCGTTACTTTCCTTATAAATTTAATTTATCACTAAAATGGAAGATGATTTAATATGAAAGTGTTTTAGGGTTGTGTTATGCTTTTCAAAGCGTTAAACATTCTGAATGATTTCAAAAAATAAAAAATCAAAAGAAGCCTCTTCATTATTGTTCTATGTTTTTCTTAGCTCAGTATTTTTAACTCTGCTTTTAGCGAGTCATTTATATCGATCATTCTTCAAATGACCTTTACTAGTTTTTATGAAATAATAATAATAATAATAATAATAATAATAATAATAATAATAATAATAATAATAATAATAATAATAATAATAATAATAATAATAATAATTCATATTATATAGCTAGAAGCTGCCAAAAAATTGTTTAACTGTCTTCAACCACCAGGTATTTACTTTCATTAGAATAATTTTAATAATAATAATAAGTGATAACAATAATAAACAAAGATATCTGAAAAAAAAAATCTCTCTCGTCAGACTGAAGGTATAAGACTTCCTACGCAGCGGATGCAATGATTTATCTCACGATTCTTCTAGAATCGTGTTCAGGGAATCCTCATACTCTAATGTGATTGATTTCCCGGGAGAATTTCGTCCGTCGCTGATGGAGGCGATTATTGAATAGAATTGCAATCAGTTTAAACCGCAATTTCTCTCCTTTGAAATTGGTGGTTGAGTGTGCCTATATTTAATGAGTGTGGTCTGGCATACCTTTTCTTAGAGAGAGAGAGAGAGAGAGAGAGAGAGAGAGAGAGAGAGATCGTGGAGATTGGAAATATATAGTTACATTCATTTTGCCCGGCGGACAATGGAGAGAGAGAGAGAGAGAGAGAGAGAGAGAGAGAGAGAGAGAGAGAGAGAGAGAGAGAGAGAGAGAGGCCTATCAAATCTACCCATTAACTAATTGTGAGCTAAAGATATATCTTAGAAAATGTCTTAACAGTCCAACTTTCACTACTAAACGTCAGTGATTCGAAGAATTACTGAAGCAGATCGATCATATGTGGATATATCCCACTGAAAGAGGTTTAGGAATCAATGAGTCTAATAGTGATTAGAAGCTGCCCGAAGTGACACCCAAAGCTAACTCTTCTCATATAATGCTGTTCTGATTAGGATACAAAATCGAAGGATGGGGGCAAATTTAAGAAATCCTGTTGCGATTAAAACCCGTGACAATTTAGGTGTAAGGAGGGTGCACTGAGAATTCAAAAATATTATTTCAATTTCTTTTCTCTCTCTCTCTCTCTCTCTCTCTCTCTCTCTCTCTCTCTCTCTCTCTCTCTCTCTCTCTCTCTCGTCCGGTGTGTATATAATGTATAATCAGGTCCCACCATTATGAACTTTTGTCAGTCTATAAGTTGTTTGATTTTTTGGAGGTTTTTATACATATGTTATGAAATCGTTGTTTCTTTTAGATACTAAATTCGGAGCATCTTGGCATCCACATGTTATAAGATATTACACACACACACACACACACACACATATATATATATATATATATATATATATATATATATATATATATATATATATATATATATATATATATATGTGTGTGTGTGTGTGTGTGTGTGTGTGTGTGTGCATGAGTGTGTGTGCGTGTGTGTTTGTGTGTGTAACCCCAAACCATTGACTATAACATACTGAGGAGAAACGCATGAATGATTCAGATGAACAAACGAAGTACCCACGTAACGCATAACTCAATTTTCATTGGATGAACAACAATAATTAACAGCGCAGTAATTAAGGACGTCCGTCTTCCTTTTTCTTTCCGCCCACAGTTCTTAATTGAGGAAATTTCCCGAGTTTTGTTGCTGTATGTTTTCCTCTAGGCATTCCATGCACTCCATTTCTCCTTCTGTAAATAACGAAGATGATTATTGCCTATTTTTTCAGTGCGTTCGATACCCACGCCTTCTACGCCTATCCTTCTGTCAGCTAATTATATAAAGCGATAGTATGTGCGTGTATCTGAGTCAACGTGATGGTGTTTCTACCCATATATTTCGAACATTTATCGTCACTGTATATTAGTTAGCATACGCATGGAAAACACATTTGCTTTAACAAACATACGACCATGCTAATGTGTCCTTTTATCTTTTAATTCTTTTATAATTAAACAGCTTTGCAGAAGAAAACTTTTTAGCGCCTCCTCCTCATTCAGATACAGGTAACACATCTTATGAAAAATGTGAAAACGAGCGCAGGTGTTTTGAAATAAAATTTCCTAGATTTTACTTTACGTCAGCTGAGCTTCTTACAGTTACAAAATATATTTTTGATTAATATTCTTTCTTGTAAATGATCTTTCGTGCCTCCCTAATATTATAAAAACCATTTCATCTAACTGCATAGAGAGAGAGAGAGAGAGAGAGAGAGAGAGAGAGAGAGAGAGAGAGAGAGAGAGAATGTTAATAATTGAGTCGAGCTAACGAATGTCGACAAAGATTTCCTGTCTTAAAATTAAGTATTAATCATGCAAGTGGAATTTCAACATAATATAATGAAAAATAATATAATACAATGTAATATAAAATAATAGACTTAGGGTCCATTGTTTGGTACATAAAATGGGCGATACATGAGCATAAACTCAGTCTCTTAGTAAATAAAATTAAAATACCTAATTATAAGTAATTTTCATAGTCACATTGACGTCTTAACTTCTCGCCTTCATCACCTTTTTCTAGATATGATTATCACTACAAGCCTTTTATCCAAGCCAGGAATAAATGATGAAACTCGCATTCCGTGGTAGAACTCTGTCCCACGCGAGAGGCACAACCATGTCCGGAAAAGTGCTGGAAAACCAAAAGATCGAGATACTCTGTAAGAACTGACCATATTATACAAGCACGAAGACCTGATTTAATACTGGTAAGTAAAGATGCAGATATGATATTTGGACACAAATTTCATCGACAAAAGCAGAGAAAAGATAAAAAAAAAACATACTAAGAACACAATGGCAAACTGAAGTGGAGGTATAAATGTCATCTTTGAAGCGCCGGAAGCACTCTCAGAGAACCTCTGAATGCGCAAGACTCGAACTGGGCTTCTTGCTCCAGGAAAGTGTTCTGCTAGTCACGGCAAAGATACTTAACAGTGTTCGAATCCTTAAAAAAAACAAGGTAGATTAGGTTAGGTTAGGTTACGTTACAGCCCATATCCAGGTTCGGATATACCAACATACCAAGTTGTGAAAAAAATGAAATAAAATATTATTATTATTATTATTATTATTATTATTATTATTATTATTATTATTATTATTATTATTATTGCAAAATACCAAATCGCATCTTGTACCACATTTTCTCCCAGTCATGAAGTTTAAACTTATGGCATTAGAGGTACACGTATCTTCATTTCATACGCGGTTCCTAACAAATTTCCGATCATAAACAATCCAAGAGCCCAAAGGGTTGCTATGAATCACCCTTCACCTCATCCAAGTGGAATAAAAGCCATTTCAATGGTCGTTTCGCTGAGATATAGAGTATATCGGTTACGAGTTCTTGTTCTGAGGGTCTTCGATGATTTATCGAAAGTTATATATATATATATATATATATATATATATATATATATATATATATATATATATATATATATATATATAATTGTTTTTATAAATATTCTTCTGTTCGCCCTCTATGCATTTTTATTGTAGGAAAATAACATGAACAAAGACAAGAAGGTGTCTTCGACTATGCCAAGGGAGGCTGGGCATATAAAAAAAAATAACGTCTTTAGTAGAGATAGGTTAGCATTAGGGACCTAACCGACAGAGAAGGTTTTCACCCAGTAACCTCAAGTAAGGGTAGTCTTAAGCTTCCTTTTGCTTTGTCCTATGCATTCTGTGATGTCTCTGTCAACTTTTCAGACTGCCCGGGGCGATGGACAAAGGTGTAAAAACAGCCCAACGCTACAGTAGCTGACATGCCCTGAGACCTGATCCTAGACAGAGAGAGTACCGTCATGACTAGAACTCATGTCGTACTTAGGCAAACCTGTGTCCTTTGTCCCCCGCACCTTGTCTTTTCATTAGTGAACAACATTAACGCGTGTCTTCCAGAAACCGTATCGTCAGTTGCAGTGCGCAAGCAAACCACGTTATGGTAAGTCGGAAATTGCTGAGTATCTGCTGTTTGCTAATATTTCTTCCCCTATATTTCGACCTTTCTATTGTTTCCTCTTCGCTACCATCTACGATAATATGGTATACCCAATTTACTTTTATGAAGTCTAGTGTAAGAATAATTAATATTGCTTAGCGAAACTGTGTAAACTATTCCCGTGCAGTAAGTAGGACTTAGGGAAGTTAAGTAAGTAAATCTCAGGAAGCCTTGTGTCTCGATCCCATTGTTCGGGAGAGAAATAGCCTTTACCAATACTAAATTGCGTACGATATATAGTAGTATAGACATCCGTTGTGTTAAAACTTTACTTGAAGCAAGGGGAAACTTGACTGTGTCCGACGTGGGTGAAAGTTCATGTAATTTCCTCGCTAACCGCACATTCTTTGTCAGGACCAATTGGGAAGTAAGGAGGCGGGGTTTATTGTAATCCATGTGTTGCAGAGTAACCCTTTATTCCGTGTATTATGTTTTTCCCCAACTGTGACCTTAACTTTTAGATTGGAGTAATTGTCTGTCTTTGAGGTTAACTTTTAAGCCTCAAAGGACAGGTTCATACGTGTCATTAACTCAGGCCCTCATAAATTATATTAATAAACTCGCCAATAAACTCATCAATACACACACACACACACACACACACACACACACACACACACACACATATATATATATATATATATATATATATATATATATATATATATATATATATATATATATATATATCAAATGCAAAAAATAATTATTAAAATAAATAATTGGCTGAAATTTATCCATGATTTAAATTTGGGCCAGAAATGGTTTTCTGCCACATAGATCAACATCAACATTAAATTTGCTTCTGGATTTTCCTAAAAAGAAATCAAAATATGAAAAAGAATTCCCGAGTGTATCACCATCCGCAGATGAATGGATATTTGCTAATGTTCTGATTAAAATTTCCAAATTCCTTTATAAGAGCAATAATAAAACATAGTGGATAACTCTCTCAAATCAAATAATAGGCTTGAATTAGTGGAATAATTTGCTCTGAAGAATTAACTTCAGGCAAAAAGCACTATTCATCACTGAAATAATTTCCTCAACTTGCTTGTTTTATGTTTTTGCTTTTAATAGAGTGATTCACTTTTTCTCTCTACGTCATTTTTTCTTGTTTTCTTTTTTTATTACTTTATTACTTTATAGTCTTAAATGAGTTACAATCATAAGGCTATTAAATCTGTCGTCTATACTTTGCTAAGAACTGCTTGATCATCTGATCTCGTTTCCGAACCCTTAATCTTATGTTTCGTTCTCTAAACCTTAAATCTAGCTCTCTTCGAAACTTTAATCTTCTAGCTGTCGTTTTCGAAACCTTTAATGTCTTAACCTTCTAATTCAAAACATCTAATCACTGATCTTTCTATTTCAAAACCATTAATTTTCTAGATCTAGTTTTTGAAACTTTTATCTCTTTAGCGCGAGTTTTCAAAATCATTAATCTTTTATGTCTTGTCTCTGAAACATTGAATAATCTAAATCTCATTTCAAAAACTTAATTTTCTCTCCTTTGTTTTCGAAAACATCTATGTAAGCAGGTTATACTATCCTTACTCACTGCGCCATGTAAGGAGGTTATACTTAAACACGAGTAATATGTAATGGTTGTATATTCACGTAATCCAGTACAACATCATGGGCAGCAATGCACCTGACAATGCTGGTGCCAAGCTCACTCAAGCGAGACTACCCACAGACTTAATATCTCCTGCCTTAAACACATTTTGGCGGGAATATAAGTAGGCCTAATGCTTCTTTTATATGCGACCTATGGAAACATCCTACAATTAATCTTCTATCTCTAGTTTTCAAAGCCTTAATCTTTTAACTCTCATTTTTGAAACAATGAATCTTTGAAGTCTCATTTCCGAAACCTTGAATTTTTAAGTCTCGTTTTCGAAACCTTTTGCACCCGAACTCAAGTTATCAAACTTTAGATCTTCTTATTTTACTGGCGCCATTAATCTTCGCCACTAATCTTCTAGCTTGAGTTTTGAATCCTCAAGTTCATAGCTCGTTGCTGAAAGCTTGGGTTTTCAGGCTCTCATTCAAAACCATCAGTCCTTTAAGTCCCCTTTATGGAATCTTTAAAACCTTCGGACTCCTGTTTTTAAGCTTGAAATCTCTCTAAAGCTTTCGTTTTGAAGAACTTTAAACGCCTTGTACTTGTCACTTCAAAACCAATTTCTCTTTTCATCTTGGTTTCGAAACATTCAATCTTCAAATTATTTTCCTAAACTTTTTGATGTTGTTGGTCTTATTTAATCCCTTAATATTCGATCTCTTAGTTTTCAGAACCTCAATTTCCCTAGTGCTTTTTTAATGCAAACGTTTAATATATTCTCGAAATGATACATTTCAAGCCATTGATTTCCAGGTAAATGAAGGTACACACCATTAAAAGCAGGCTGGGAAGTTTATCAATTACAGCGTTTACCTGGATCGGATTACGGATTCTGATAGGATTGCCGAATCTGCATCAGGTAGTCGAGTCTGATGGATTATCCGACTGTCAGTGAATATTTCTCTAGTTTGGAAAGCGATTCTCTAGACTCTGTCAATAGATTTGTATCTTGAGTAGGAATTGTTACTAATTCAAACTGGGAATCTCGATGTATAGTTTTTCAAAAGATAATTTCTATTAACTTTTGACAAAAAAATGGCGTTATTGCCGTAATTTAGAGCAGTTTATGTGATGAGTTTCTAGAAACAGAAAAAATTGCGAAAATTGTTGGCATTAACATTAATCTTTCATTTATCAACCTACGCATTTTTTCTGTTCCCTAAGGTAATGAAATGGCTTTTTTCGCGTCCGTGCTTTTCATTCTTCCGTTTGCAGATGATACACGCTCTGTGGAAGTTATCTCTCTCGAGGACCGTATATAGCCGAAGGTATGGTTACCCTACGAGAAAAAAGTTTGCATATCTCATCAATATTTATTTAAAGAAATGGACCTGACGAAGAAAGATTAAATCGCGAGTGCATAAAGCATATATACGCAGAGATGTATTGGCTTCGCGAGGTGTTGCGTGTGATTCGGGAGGAAGCAAAACCATCTCTCGCCGATTTGCTGAAAAATTGGTTTGAATGTTCCTTATCAATAACGAGTTTGTTGCAAGGAATATTACACAGATAATAGCGATTCTGTCAGCAATATGGCTGAAAACTGAGGTGCGTAAAGCTAACTCTCTCTCTCTCTCTCTCTCTTTTAGAAGCCGATTCCATTGCCTGTCTCACTTTCATCAGCAGATTCAGTTACTTCCATGCAAATTAAAAAGCCTGGCATGCATAAGGGAGTCCTGTTTCTCACATGGCAAGAAAAAGCAACTTACGAGAGTCCTTCGGACCTCTAACTCTAACAAACATTCTGAAAAAGTCATATGCAAAGGATCCGATACCTGTCATCATATGATTTACTAACAACCACTCTTATTTTGTAAGAAATTAAAGTCTTAAGAATGTTTTATTCTTGTTTAGACAACCAACTCAGCACTGGAACATAAACAGAACGAGAGGTGAGTTAGTAATATTGAACAAAGGGATTCAGTAAGGAGTTATGCTTTTTAAAACATGGAGGTAATGGAAATTTGATAGCAAGTTACAAATTTAATTAATACACATAGAACTAAGTATTTTCCTATTTATTTTCAGTCAGTGTTGGCAATGAGTGTAAATGAGAGCGTTATTGTCACAGTACTATCAGCATTAATCAATACTTTGTACCCTTCTTTGCTTCCATCCTGAAAGCCTCATTAAATGCCATTTTCCCTTTCTGATTTGCTCCCCCCCCCCGCCCCTCCCCCTCATATCCTTTGAGGAGTCAAGGAGAAATGTTTGCAGCCTTCTGGATTGCCATAGGACTTATATGCTTCAAATGTTTTATCTTATCTCTTAGAGTCTTTAGAGATTAAAGACTCTCGTCTCGTGAATTCCTCTTAAGAAGAATTTCTTTTCATATGTCAGGGAAACAAACATTTACATTTCTCTCTCTCTCTCTCTCTCTCTCTCTCTCTCTCTCTCTCTCTCTCTCTCTCTCTCTCTCTCTCTCTATATAATAATATATATATATATATATATATATATATATATATATATATATATATATATATGTATATATATATATATATATATATATATATAACTATATATATATATATATATATATATACATATATACAGATATTATATATAAACAATGTAAACAATAATCTAAATAAATTCACAGCTCGATTCTCTGATATCTTATAATACGTTTATCTAAATTGATATACCCTTGTAAAAGTATCTCCCTCTACGCCAGGAAGATCACGGTCTTGAAGATGAAATACAAAGTTCACCCGATTATCTAAAATGGATGAAAAAAATCAACATAATTTTGTGGCTATTAACCGAGCTGGCCCAGTGGCGGAACACTGTGCTAGTGTTCTGGAAGTCTCGAGTTCGGTTTTTTCCTTTCGGCACAGGCAAAGTTCGCAGTTGTAAAACAAAGGCACGGGAGAATGGGCCTGGCCACTATGTGCCTCCACGTAATGGTATGTCCACTGCGGTAAAAAAACATAAACATGTCAGCAACTTATCACATACCATCGCAAACAGGTTGAATACATATGTCCTATTTAGTGGTAAGTCTAACCAGTGCTTTACATGACAGTCAGAATTTACGAAGCGTTCGTTCTCCGCTGGCGGTCGTTGACTTGTTATCAACCTGTTTGTTATATGTATGCGATAAGTCCCCGACGTGTTTATGATATAGTTCTGGTATGGACTAACCTAAGAGATGTCTCCATAAGGTATGGTTTGACTTTGATTTATTTTGTTTAAATTAACATTATATGAAGAATCTTTCATATAACGAAAAAGTTACTTGCCAGAAGAAAGAGTTAATGCATTTCCCTCGCGTGGCTCTTAGTCAAAAGATTTTATAAATGCCGGAGGTTTCAAACGAGATAAAATGACCATTCTTCACAATCACCTTAACTCCATCAATCTTTCATTATCGACGAAGAAATAAAAAGCTGAAAAGTCAAAAAGAAAGACCAAAGTTTCTCCGTCAGGAAGTTTCACATTTTTCTTCTGATGAAAGAAAGCGATTTTTCTTCCTTTGAAATTCGTCAGTCAGTTTTCTTTATGGTAAGTTCGAGGAAAATTCGGCAACATAATCAGCCGCTTTTCGACTTTATACAAGATTGAGTGATTGTCTGCGTGTTAGGTTTATTCTCTCTCCCTCTTTCTCTCTTTACACACACACACACACATATATACATATGTGTGTGTGTGTGTGTGTGTATGTGTGTGTGTGTGTGTGTGTGTGTGTGTGTGTGTGTGTGTATTTTACCTTTCTGGTAAACAAAAACTGAGTTCTTGGTCTTGCTTTAAAATTCAAAATGAATCAGCGTTAGCCAAGTTTCATATTAGTTACAGTACTGGAATCAACGTTACTAACAATGAGGAGTGATAATATTATAAATCTGAGTACTTACCGCATTAATAATAATAATAATAATAATAATAATAATAATAATAATAATAATAATAATAATAATAATAATAATAATAATAATGTAGCTTTTATTATCAGAGCAGGTCACACACTATCACACTCGTGTCCACAATATATACAGCAACGTGTTTTCCCAGGAACTAAGTACCTTGGTACGTGCTATAGCAAAAGAATCAGTATCTGATTTATGATCTGTATAGTATTTAATTCACTGAACATTCTGATGTAATCTATTAATAGTTTTACTTAAGCCTCTGATAAAATGATTTCCCGTTGATGGGAAGGCTGTACTTATGGACTAACTGAGTACACAAATGCAAACTCATATTTAAATTTATTTCTATCTTTCTCTTTTATCTCTCTCTGCATACACACAAACAAATGAGAAATAGCTAAAGTATCTACATTTTATCAAAACAGATCAGCGTGCATTCATAAATGCTGTTTCTCTCTCTCTCTCTCTCCCTTTAATGCCTTCTTTGTTTCCAGAAGAAATAATCTTCCCATTTCTATGGTTGAATTTTCTTATGAGCTTTATACATCCAGTTTCATTTGGAATTCAGTTAAGAAAGTCGAAAATAGATGAGTCATAACTGGTTAAAAGGCTGAAGGCTAATTTATTTTTCTTGGAGAATCTTCGCCGAGAAAACTCATTCATACATGCAAAGGTCTTCTTGCTTCAAGGATAAAATATTTTTATTACAAAACTCTTTCGGAGGGAAAGGTTTCAAAATATACTGAGTTGTCTGTTCTCTAGAGGTTAACGTTAAAGTTTACAAGTTCTATTTTGTGAAAAGAATTTAATGTCTTCTAAAATATTTTAGCTTACAATTTGGTTTTCAGGAAAAAATTCTTTCTTCTTTACTGGGACGTTGTTTTTGTCAGTGAAGGATATTCGGATTATGGAAAAGTTATTACTGAATGAAAAGTAAGAATATTTCTTTCTGATGGCTATGTCCTATTTTATTCACCATGAATACCCTTCTGTTATTCTCTGATGAATATTCTATACAATAGCAAAATGCATAAGCGATATAATTTTTCACATCCGTAAGCGGAATTACACCAATCAGAGAGAGAGAGAGAGAGAGAGAGAGAGAGAGAGAGAGAGAGAGAGATAAAATTTTTGATCAAGGCCAGAATCCGAGTCTGGAATTGAAGGAAAGTTACACCACTGCTTCGAACAAAAAATTCGAAGCTTTTTCCTCTCTCTTCAAAAAGCTTAGGATGGTTTTACTACACACCCCGTTCTCTTAAAGGAGGAAAGTATTGCATTGCTTTACAATACTTTAATGCTTCTTTTACAAAATGTTGGATGCTCTGACATCTACTGTCTATAATTTGTTTAAATATATATGCTATGAAATTTTGTGCTTATTTCTTTGCACATATTTGCGATAATAAGCTGTTCAGTTCTAGAAATGTCGGAAGAAATGATTATGGGTTTCAGTCAGGAAGATTACTTTTTAAAAAGTGAGGAGAAATTTAAAAGGTTAAATTACTGAATGACTCATTAGTGCAAAATCGACTGGAAAATGCGTATATGATTTTAGAGAACAAAATACGAAACAAAGAGAACAAAAGTTATTTAAAAGGAACACTAGGTTTTTATCTTTGCATGTCTTCAACTCGCAATATCTTTCTGATATTTATTACTTGGAGCTTCTCAGTTCTTGTCTAATTTGACAAAGCAAAATGAGGCTGTGTTCCACATCGAACTACGGAAAAGAAAATTTACATGGAGAACGTAGGCATAATTTACATGATGCCAGATTTGTTTAAGTTAAAACTCAGTATTATTTCTCAAAGTTACTTTCGTTCAGTTTAATTTCATGCAAGTCTTTCTTAATAGAAACTTGTGCAAAATCTTGGCGTTTATTTGATTGCAAATTAAACTCAATTCATAAGTTAATGGGCATTCAAATTATATACAACGAAAAAGCTAAAATACTACCAATAGCAGAATGCTTAGGCATTCAATATTCCTAGAACAGTAGCATACACCATATCATACCGTCTTCGACATCAACAATAAAACCAATCTACAAGTAAACAATGCAAACGAAAGTGAAACGAGACATTCCACATATTCTAATTTATCACGCAAAGGATAAATTCCAGCATCTGGAAGCCACCACCAGGATGAAGCAATGACATCCTTGACCTGTTGAGAGCTCATTCTGGAAGAATGGACAATGACAACAATTCAATAGGAAAATACAAGAGAGAGAGAGAGAGAGAGAGAGAAAGAGAAAGAGAGATCCAGCGATATAACCAGATAAATACAAGACAGTGACTATTCAAACGTACAACTATATATGTTAGATCTGAAATGTAAGCTCATTCTGATTTTATGCAAATATAATGATTGATTTCACTTCAAATGTTTATGTCGGAAAAAATAGGAAATGAAGTTTACGGCCTTTCACTATCATCTTTAGAATCAGTTTCTCAGATTTTTTCTCTTTCTTCCAAAAATATAATTGTTAGTTCTTTTTATCTAATGAGAAAAAAGTATTCAAATAACACTCTTTAGTGTCTATCGAAAGTAAATCTAAAACTCCAGAGAGAGAGAGAGAGAGAGAGAGAGAGAGAGAGAGAGAGAGAGAGAGAGAATAGTGTAGGTTTTTATTTTGAAGAACAGGTGGAGAAAAGAGATAAAGGAGATAATAATGTTCACTAGAGGATTAGAAGCCAGTGATATCTACAACAAACAGTCTCTCAAGCCTATCCTACTTCTGGTCGATAATCTTATCCAGAACAGAATTCAGGATTGGATCAGCTAGCCTCAGATCTATTAGCCCAATGAGCTGATGATCCTGGGAGAGTCTTTCCTTAGGATAACCTTAAGGTGATAAATGCAAAAGAAATTTGGGGAATCGGTGAATCTAAGGCCGGATTTATATAAAGGCAGGGTGATGGCTGTTAGCACCAGCCGTCTCATCCACTGAGATTTTTTAATTGGTCACTTCAAATGAGGACTGACTTCTGAGGTTGGGAGAGGATTAAAGAATTTCTCTGGCTTTGGGAAATGATGATTGGTTATTAGGAGGTGATAGGTCGGCTTGATTTTATAGGTCAGTTTCTCTCTTTCCTCTCTCTCTCCTTACCGTTTTACAGGTGACAGTATCAGAGTTATAGTCTCTCTCTCTCTCTCTCTCTCTCTCTCTCTCTCTCTCTCTCTCTCTCTCTCTCTCTTAGTCATTATTAATCTCATTCTATTTTTCTATCTCTTCACCATTTTCAGTAACACTATCTTATAAACTCTCTCTCTCTCTCTCTCTCTCTCTCTCTCTCTCTCTCTCTCTCTCTCTCTCTCTCTCACATACACCACACACCTTCACACCACACGTGCGCCAACACACCAAAGGCACAAAGCATCCCTCTGCAGAAATGCGGAATGAGAATGAAAGAAGACCAGACAGAGAAGTCGGATGCTTCATCATCTCAGTCAAATTGACACTCACTCAGCAGAGGCATTTCTCCCAAGTCGTCCCTACACTAAGCAGATGATGGATTCATGAATATGATGATGATGCATATGATGGTGAAGGAACTCAAAGGACTGCCATTGACTCCACGCTGCCTATCTGAGTGCCCGATTCAGGTTAGATTTATCCTTGCCTATCTTCTGTCTTCTTTCAAGAAAGGCTAAATCTTCCAAAATTTTATTTCCTTTCATTCCTTTCTATTTTTAGATCTAATTTAGTCCAGTCGAAAAATGGAGCAGATGAAATTGCACTGAACTACTTTGCAATGCTCTGCAAAAAGTATAAACAAACGCATTTTCAACTAAATTACTGACAATTAAGCTGTTTTCATATCTACAAGAATGATGCAGAATATCTTGAAAACTGACTTCAGTAAGGCACATATCTAATAACCCATTATGCCGCTATCAGCAATATTATTATTATTATTATTATTATTATTATTATTATTATTATTATTATTATTGTTGTTATTATTATTATTATTTGTTAAATAATTAACATGAAAATTATATTTTATCTATTAAATATTTTAAACAGGCAAGTTAGGTTATATGAAATGAAATCAAGACAACTGAAGTGAGTAAAAGTCTTGTGATGTTACCAAAGCGATAAGTTCATTTGATTTCGTTTCAAATACCCTCAGAGTTTCGAAATACAATTATCTTTATTCCAAATACCCTCCAATTTCCGAAAATTACATAAGAGTAAATAAATTATGATAAATATGAAAAACAACATAAAATTGGACGGATTCGCATGCGGGATATTGACGGAGCTTTCAAAAACAAAACCATTAAAAAGTAGAATATAAAAACCGTTAAAATAAATAACAAACATCAAGCTTCAGACAAGAACAAATCAAGTACAAATCTGTTTTGAAGCGGCAACCAACTGAAGATAAAAACAGGCTGGAATGTTATTCGTAATTCGTACACTTCCTGTTTTGTCATTCTCCAGATCGTGAGATGCGTATGTATGCTTTACTCGATTTTAGCAGTTGATATAAATGCATATTATGTAAAATATTTAGTACATGTATACATGTTTACATACACACAACACACACATACACACACATACACACACACACACACACACATATATAACATATATATATATATATATATATATATATATATATATATATATATATAATATTCATGTCTCGTGTATATATATTAAGGATTGAGAAGGATGTAGCGCATGTAATGTTATCAAGAATAATGGGCACCTACGAAAATTATTATGTAAAACAAGATCTCAGTGCATTTTAGATTAAAAAAGACTGAAGGAGGCTGGCGAGTTTGATAAAGACATGATTTTTGACAGTACGTCGGTAAAAGTTTCTGACTATCTTCCGGTAAGTTTATTACAAAAAATGTGTCATAGAAAATGAAATATCATCGATGACACAATTAAAATAATCAATACTTCTCAAGTGTCATGGTCTCACTGGTTAGTAATAAAGAAAGAGATGAAGAAGAACAGAACAACAACAACAACAACAATAACAAGAGGAAGGAGAAGGAGGGGAGGAGGAAGGGAGGAGGAGGAGAGAGGAGGAGGAGGAGAAACAAGACAACAACAAGAACACAGGAGGAGGGGGGGAGGGATAGCCACCCTTCAGAGTTAAAAACACATCCTTAATGAACTCCAAGGCTAAAAAAAGAGATGAATGTTGGTGTCACTGTATCTTCACTAGTCATTCAAAAAGACATTTGGCAGAAATGTTTTTAAAATATTAATGAGGTAAGCCAACAGATTTGTGTCATTTTAAACACTTTTCGCACCAAGGTTGCATAAACCTCTCTCTCTCTCTCTCTCTCTCTCTTTAATAACTATCATATTATTGCTATATTTTACATTTTACTTTATTTTTATTTTAGCTCCCTTAACTACTCCAGGATTACTTTTGATTCTGATCAGCTTTCAATGAAAATTTTAAATAGATCTCTCTCTCTCTCTCTCTCTCTCTCTCTCTCTCTCTCTCTCTCTCTCTCTCTCTGTCTCTCTGAATGTTGATATATATTTTATACTTTAAGTTAATTTTATTCCTATGTTTTAGTCCTTTACTCCTCCTCCCCATACTTCCCCTCTCTCTCTCAAACACAAATTACAAATAATGAAACAAATCTTAGGCACAGAGCACTTTGTTGAGATCCTCCATAATTTCTTTAGCTTATACCCTAGAGCAGTCGATGCTTCAACTTTCAGCAAATCCCATTTCCTAAACCTATCAAGGGAAGAAGAGGTTCACAACAATGTGTGTGCGTGAGAGAGAGTGAGAGAGGAGAGAGAGAGAACTAGAGAAGAGAGCTAGAGGTTTACAACCAGTAATGTGTGTGTGTGTGTGTGTGTGTGTGTGTGTGTGTGTGTGAGAGAGAGCGAAAGAGAAAGAGGGCTAGAGAGAAGGGTTTACAACCAGTGCCCAGAGAGAGAGAGAGAGAGAGAGAGAGAGAGAGAGAGAGAGAGAGAGAGACGTACGAGAAACGGTGCTTTCAGCGTGGTAAGGTCGCTGACGAGATTACCGGTAATGAGAAAACACGATGGTCCCTCCAGTTTCAGAACTAACTATATCAATCGCCATCACTGTTTAATCCCGCTAATCGCCTCTTTGATCAGACAGCTTACAAAGAACTGGTTTGGCTTTTGTGGTCAATTAAACCCCTCCTGATTTCAGATATTTTTCAAAGGGACATCTGGGAATCTCTCTTCAAAGATGACACTTGCAAAATCATTTGTTCGGTTATTCATGGTAGAGGGAGTGATGCTCATGAGTTTGTATGGAAAGTTATCAGGAATTTCTTTTGTTCTTATTACATGGGAGACGTTATTACACTCATTAAAGTCGCGTTTATTCATTAGTCGTTTTTAGTCTCAAGAATTTGGCGTTCGCAATTTCTGGTTGGATTTTATGGAATTACAGCATATTTTATTTCTATTTCATAATTATCTGAACTAAGAAATTGGTTCGTCTTTTGTTCTCAATTGCTCTATGTAACTTTCCTTTATATGACTTAATATTTGCAAGTGCTAGGAATTACGTTCAGCTGCAATATGCCAACAACCAGTAATTACTTTGGGAACTGTAAGCGGTTGGCTAGATTAAACTGGCCTTATGCCAACACTGACCTTTTCCCTGAGGAACCGTATGTAAGCGGAGAAAAAGAATATGGTATTGATGTGGACCTCCGAACGGCTTTCGACCAAAAAGAGAGCCAGACATGTATTCAAGAGAGCAAGATGCTGAACCTTTCGGCCTGTCTTATTCTTAAGACAACCAAATCCACTTGCCGAATGAAATGAGCCTCAGGATTAGAAGGAAAGGACTGAGCAAAGACCCGACGTCTTTCACTGAAGTTCATGACGGTGTTACATCGGGTCTTTGTTTAATGAACGTCTTTTTTTTTTTTTTTAGCTTTTAATATGCTTATTCTTAGACCGGTATTTGGATGCTCCCAAATGTCTGCTAAACTCGCGATTAGGTTTAGCAAATCGTTTCGATGCCTCAGGATGTGGACTTGCTTCTTAAGAGGAATGCATATTTTTGAGTGACGGACTGAAAATTCGATAGGAAATTAGAATAACGCAATGTGTCAAACGACCGTTTCTTATTCATAATGAAGACAGTTCAACCTAAATACTACGCCTCAGAATCTTTCAATTCGCAGCCAATTACATCTATTGTCAATGTTCAAATATATGTCACATTCCAGATCGCCTAAGCTGTGATGTTCTAATCGTGTAAGTAATTATCATCAGCTCGGCAGTAATAATCTTTTCGTTTAAATGAATTATCTTTATTCCAAATACCCTTTTTTTTTAAATAGTGCTTATTAAAACAACATAAATTGGCCTTGACAAGAGGATATTGACAAAAGGCCATTTAAAAGTAGAATATATAAAAACCGCAAACATCAAAGCTTGCAAAACAAATCAGAGCCTGAAATCTGTTTTGAAGCAGCAAACCTGAAAGATAAGCAGACTGGAATGTTATTTCATGATTTCTCTTCTACAGATCGAGATGCGTATACCAGTATTTGGATGCATGCATACCATACAACACACACATATATATACACACACATACACACACACACAAATATATATATATATATATATATATATATATATATATATATATATATATATATATATATATATATATATAAAGTGCGAGGGATGTCTGCAATATTGTTATCAAAATGTAAACTCGAAAATGATTAGGTTTACATTTTAGATTAAAAGATTGAAGAGGCATAATCATTTTCGATGTCCGGTATTTCTTACTTATTCAGGATGTGGACTTACACTTCTTAAGACGAATGCATATTTTGAGTGACGGACTGAAAATTCGATAGTGAAATTAGAATAACGCAATGTGTCAAGTAATTACAAACTTCAGTTTCTTATTCATAATGAAAAAGATGCAGTTCAACCCCTAAAATACTACGCCTCAGAATGCTTATAGCCGTTCGCAGTAATTACATCTATTGTCAGTAATATGTTCCTAAACATCATTCCACCCTAAGCGCTTCGCTGATGTTCTAATCTCGTCACACCGACGCTTTCCAGCTTTCGTCCATGTGAAATACAATTATCTTTATTCAGCCCTCTAATTTCGCATAGAGTAAATAAATTATGATAAATATAAAAACGCTTATAAAATTGGCCTTGATTCGCATGCAGGATATTGACCTAATCATCTATTGTCGAAATATGTTCCTAAGCATAATTATCAAATTAGCCGATGTTCTAATCTCGTCGAGTAAATAATTATCACCAAACGCTCGGCAGCTCGGCAATAATCGCATGGAAATTTCGTCCATGTGAATAATGGCTGACACGGTGCCAGATAGCAAGCCTCTGGTTGATGAATAATTTGGTATGATGCTGTTATCTTTCAATCAGCTCTCCCTTCGTTTGTCGGTTTCGACTTGAAGCTGTTATGGGCGATGAAGTTTCTTTTACAGACTGGATTCTTTTATTTGAGTTTTCTGTCTTTTATTTATTTATTCATCTATTTATTTTTTGTTTTCATTATATTCTCATTTTTGGACTTTGATAAGTAAAGGTAAAAGACGGAAGAAAAAGATACGTTTTAAAGGAAACTTCTCATGTTGCTTATGCTATTTAAGTTACGGACTGTTCGTACTTTGACTGATGAGAAATCATAACCTTCTCCTAAAGTTACAGATTCATGCGAAAGTTGATAGGTGGGGGTATATTAAGGCCTGTATTAGCCCAGTCAGAATTCAAGGAAAAAAGCAAGTGAAAGGTTGCCGTAGTACCGATCTCTCAAGACTGAAGATTTTACAAGTTTGAGAACACGGAGGCGGGAAGAAAATTCGAGTCTCACGATTTCAAACCCTTTCCATCATTGATGATCATCCTCATTTATAAAATGCATTGTATATCCATATCCTTTAAATGATTATATCTCTAATAACGATTAATAATAACAAATAATATAAACAATTGTTAATTTTTAACGTTAATTAATGATCATTAAGAATTAACGATTAATATTAACAATTATTATTAACAATAAATAAAATCAATGTTTACAACTACCTTCGCCTGGTCCATGTCCAGCCTATATGAAAGTGTCTTAGTCAGAGCATCGGTGCGGTACGTAACGGCCCAGGGCCAAGATTTGCCGTCTCGACCCTATCTCCCTTTACCATCATTTTTTGACGATACTGATAAGCTCTTTCGATAAAAACTACGGTCCCGTGTCGTTTCATTTTCGCAGCGCTTTCTCCCTGACGCGGACGGGATCCCATTCGGGGAAGTCATTCGAAGCTGAAGGCAATCGTCGATCTCAGCGTCAGACTGAACTGGTGCTACGGCTGTTGCTCTTCCTTCTTTATTCTCTTGGTCTCGTTTTTATTTGGGTAAATCTTAATCTTTTCATGTTTTCTTCTCAAATCTCGTTGAGAATGGAGTAACATTTATCTAAAGGGGATACTGGTCTATGTAAGATACTTGTTAACTTTGTTGGTAACTTTGACTCTCATCCTAATGTTTCCTTTTATCAAAAGGAGTCATTAGGTCTAAAAGTAATATCTTGAAAACGTTCCAAAAACTGTGACTTAATTTTCCACAGCCTTACAAGTCTAATGTATCGTAGTCACTAGGCGAATTCTAAAATGAAAATCAAAGAAACAATAAAAAATGTAAACTCATTCGCTTACGTCTGAAATTTGTATATAAACAAAGGAAAGTGTTATGAACATGACTTCGTGTCTGAAAATTAAGTTTTGATTTTATGAAAGGTTGTTTAATATTTTATTTTACTTTTTTGTGAAACACAAAAGCTTTATGTTTTTACTGTTACCACGGCAAACATTTGATTACGTAAACTAAAAATGTCCTGCTGTTGGAAATTAATCAAAAGTTATGCTCCATAAAGAAAGAAAAATCAAAAGTATTCCAAACGATAAAAAGGCTTACAAGAGAGAGAGAGAGAGAGAGAGAGAGAGAGAGAGAGAGAGAGAGAGAGAGAGAGAGAGAGAGAGAGAGAGAGAGATTCTGTATTATTTTTTACATAAAAAGTTGTCATTATTATTTTAAACTTTTCCTTAGGAAAAGTCCTCCCGAACGCCATTCAGCATTTCTGTATACAAAAAGGATTTCTGTGTTGATAATGATCACGACTTGTAAACTACATACATAGTATCATAAATTTAATCATATCACGGAGATAATAAATTTATAATAATATATATCTATTCGTGACTGTTATCAACACATAAATCCTTTTTGTATACTGAAATGCTGAATGACACATATATATATATATGTACACACACACATATATATACTGTATATATATATATATATATATATATATATATATATATATATATATATATATATATATATATATATATATAAAAAGACTTCCCAGTAAAGTACATCAAATAAATATGGTGCAAGCTTAAAAACAAAATTTCTTCCGATAAACCATTTTCCAGTACATATTCAGAAATAATCCTCAATATGGAAATTGAATTTTGATGGAGTATTGGAATAACCTTTACAAATTATTAAACATTCAACGGTTTACGGCGTCCAATACGAAATGTAGTCGAACATGATTTTCATCCTTAAATATTTTGCCTGTGAATAGGCGATGGAATCTATTCCATTCTTTTCCACTGATTTCTAGTCTTTATTATCCTGTAGGTCACGAACTTCTAGTCTCTGGAAAATTATGCTGTTCCTGTGGAGGATTGACCGGTTCAGCTTTATTATTATTATTATTATTATTATTATTATTATTATTATTATTATTATTATTATTATTATTATTATTATTATTATTATTCAGAAGATGAAACCTATTCATATGGAACAAGACCACTGGGGCCACTGACTTGAAATTCAAGCTTCCGAAGAATATGGTGTTATTAGGAAGAAGTAAAGGGAAATAGAGAAAGAGGAGACCCCACTTATTAAAAAAATAATAATAAATTAACAAACAGATAAAAATATATTATATTAAAATGCAAGGAGAATAGCATTAGGGTAGTAATGTATTGCACCTTCGCTTGAACTTCTCAAGTTCCAACCGTACGACTTCCTCTGGGAGGCTGTTCCACAGTCCAATGGTGTGAGGAATAAAGGACCTCTGGAACTGAGAAGTTGGACAGCGAGGCACATTCCCTGCATATTGGTGCTGCTCTTCAGCGAACCTGGTTGCTCTCGCCAGATAAAGGGGATCAGGGATCAAATGTGAATGGCATGCATCAGAATAGAATAGAGTATAGAATTTGGGCCAAAGGCCAAGCGCTGGGACCAGTGAAGTCATTCAACGCTGAAATGGAAACAGAGTAAAAATGTTTGAAGGGGTGTAACAGGAGGAAACCTCGCAGATGCACTTAACCAATTGTTAAGAGGGTGACAGTAAATGAAAGAAAGAGAATATGAATGGTATCAGTGTGGAATGAAAGCGTTGCAGCTATGGGCTGAGGGACGCCACAAAGAACCTATGCACATATAGCACTGACGGCACTGGCCCCCTACGGATACATGGGACACTCAGGGATCCCTAGAAGGCTTATGGTTGCTGTGCGCCGTGATATTTCCTCTTGAGACACCCATTTTCTCTCTTCATCAAAACAGTTTGTATGTTTGTCTTAATCCCTATTCTTTTGCGTTACATAACTACCAGTCAGAAAAATATTAATGTTTTAGGAGTATATTTTCCCTTCCATCTCTCTCTCTCTCTCTCTCTCTCTCTTGTTTCTCTCTTTGACTGACTACACCTCTCTCTCTCTTTCTCCTCTCTCGTGCGAGGTAGCTCATCGAATTTTCAAAGAACGACCGCATGAGAAATAGGCCTCTCTCTCTCTCTGCTCTCTCTCTCTCTCTCTCTCTGGCAGTACAAACGCCCAATCCCTTTAAACTGCAATACATTAACATAACTTGTTGATATTAGAATTCCACCAGAGGTATTATCTAGCGCACAATGCTAAAGCTATAATGCCTCCAAGGAAGCAAGAATACCTGAGCCGCTCTGCTTAAATATTTCGGGGACTGTTCATTCTTACTTTCATTTCTAAGAATCAATGAGGCAAGACTAAAATTTTGAGTGCATCTCATTTGTCGTTGATTTATCCTTGAGTTGAATAAATAGAAAATTATCTGTATACGAGTATTTTATTATTTGTTTTTATGAACCCATCACGGATGCATTTCGGAAACAGTGAACAAAATACTGACACTTGAAACATGCAATAAATTGACAAAAATATGCTAAATTGATGTAAATAGTTTCCAGAATCGACCATCATAACTTTATATCCTAGCTTGTCATCCTTAATAGACACAATCTTGTAAAGTGCATTTCCGAAGAATCGCTGACAGCATGCAATACAAACATAAAACGCCATTTCCCAGGAATTACTGACATGATACAATACGCCTCAACAAGCGCATTTCCCAACACAGGAACGCGTAACCGACGCCTCCGAGAGAGGCACCATGTGTCAAACTCAGCTCGCGTAAATCGACGCCTCCGGCAGGAATCATCATTCCATTTTATCTTATCTATGATGGAAGGACGATACCCAGAGGACGTGGAATTTACGTTATGCTGCATGGTAGTGTCGATGGTACGAGGAAGTTTATAAATTGCTCAGACGTTTTATGTTATAGTGTAATGAGATGTACGAACTTAGTTGGTTTTTTATAAAATTGTCTTTAGTCTGTGACACAACAAGAAAATGAAAGATAGAAAAATAAATGAAAAAATAAATAAACTTATGGAGCATATTTTGGCCTAATGAAGATAAAAAGAATGCATAATGATTTTGCTACTAGATCTGGTATTGTTGTTAGTTTACTTTTTGTGAATTTTCGATTACGGAGAATTTAAATATAATTCGATTCACCAAACGTGCAAAGACGCTCACCCCCCAATAAAACAGACACAAGATAGGTTTTGACGGCAAAAACGAATTTAACTAGACTCGTGGCAGTGTGTTGGCCAATACATGTGCAACCTATAATTGACAAAAGTAAGTAGGTCTAACGCCAAACGTAACATTTAAATCGGCGACCGTCATGTTTATTTGCATATCCTTAACTAGCAAAATGGCTCGCTCTTAATGTTTGTAAAAATAACCTTTAACTAATGACACTTCATGCCTTACACATGTACTGCAACCACTAATTGACAGCACTCGGTAAGCCCATCGTTGCGAGCGCAATCTTTAACTGACGAGCTGGTAATCTTAACACTTGCTGAAGCACCCGCGACTGGGTGACAATTTATGCGCTAACGCTTTAAAATGAAACTGTTAACTAGTAACATTAAGTATACCTATCTACTTAAGATGTTACTGTTGTAATATCTTCCAATAAATGTCTAGTATGAGTAATTCCATTAAGAATGGCGATGCAATAAATGAAAAGGCATTGTAAAGACAAGACTAAACAGAACTAAGTTGACGACGTTAGGTTATCACCTAGAAGTGATTTCCTGTGCGCTAATGACAATACAATTTCCCTGCAGGTTTTCCGCGAGACTATTTTCACCCTTGGATACAAGAAAACAAATCGACGCAAACAGTAAAAGAGTCAAGAATTAAAAATTTTGACGGTTAGTGCAAATGACTTTTTCTTACGGTGGAACTGAAGTTCATGGCAATCTAGTCCTAAAGAGAACTGAACTACCCACGCATCCATCAAAGAGAATATGAAAATAAGATTTTGCTAGATATCTTTTTGCTATTTTATAAAGTACACTAACTGTAACTTCTTTAACACAACAAAAATTTATGATTATCGTAATTGATGTCAAAGAAAAATTCTTAATGAAAACTCTAGAGCATAATAAAATGTACTGCCAATAATGATCATCGTGAATAAGCTTAATTCAATATAATAGTTCACCTTTAAATCCACAAAGGTACACAGCCCACTCCGGACGAAAGTTCCGTTTAATTTGCCCTTTGTCGAATTCTCTTTACTACCATTTAATCACCAATGTATTATCATTATTACCGAATAAGGAACTTTCTTTCAGTGTTAAATATCATGGTACTTACATTATGATGATCCATTCTGCCGTTGCTCTTTTCTGGACAATTACTAACATCTGAGTTGCCGAATGTCGTCTTGCATGAGAGTCTACAGGCACAAAAACCTGGAAGAAAATGCGTTATTATAATTGCTGCTGTTTCAGATGATTGTGCTGATGTTGGTGTTCAAAATTTCGTATCAGTTTAAATCCCTAAGATTAAAAAAATAACTACAATTAACCCGGGAAATCACTAGCAATTAAACTTTCATGTTGTATTAATCACCTTCACACTTCGCCTCCAGATTCAGTATAGTGATTCTGTCACTTTCATCTCGTCGATGATCATCTGGTGCAGAATATCATTTCGTGAAAATGATGATTCACAAAAATCGCTAAAAGCCTGAACTAGAAGAAGCCATCCGATAATCCTACAGTCACACAAAATAAATCTAATAAACTTAATTTTTCCTTCCATAATGTACCACGATCCTAAAAAGACGATTTCTTTTCTTCCCGGAATGCGCAAAACACGTAACAAAACATTACTCCTCTGTCGTCCTAAACCCTCGTTAGTCTTAACTACAACCGATGAACTTCAAACTAAAGTGGTTAAGCGTTTTTTTAACTTAATAAGACTAACAGTAAAGACACGGTTCGAGACTTGATAACAAGGACCAAAAAATTATTACCTAACAAATACCAAGTTCCTTCCATTTTTCATTTACCGTTTCAAATTGAAGCTTTCGTGTGTTTTCCGTAATTTATCAAAAGATGTTTCCCCTCTTACGAACAAAAATAATTAGAGCTGGGGTTTAATAAATTTCATCAGAGAAAGCCCTTTCCTTTCAGGAAAAAACAAGAGGTCTAAACATTTCTAATTTCACAATTACTAAATACAAAATTTGTGTTCATTCGCAGTGATATAGTGCACCGTGCAACATGATACTGATAAATGTATTCTCTCTCTCTCTCTCTCTCTCTCTCTCTCTCTCTCTCTCTCTCTCTCTCTCTCTCTCTCTCTCTCTCTCCACTATGTTACAAGCAACGCACGAATATGAACCATAAATATAACATATTCTTCACTATTTCTGTTTCCGGTAGTTCATCATATAACCCCCAGGATGTACGAAAAAAAAATACAGAGAATACTCGAAACTTTTGGTTGCATTCTTTAACCTGAAAAACTCAGACTGAGATACTAAAATGAAATGTAAAAAAATACAAATAATAAATGATGAAAATGTATTGCAAAACAGTTTACAATAAAGACCAAAACAAAACGTTCATTTTCAATTTAATTTCAGAAGAGGTATTGACATTTAAAGTTAATGTTGCCAGGTCATTTAACTGCATAATATGAATAAAAAAATTAAGTTTCATGGGCAGATTGAGAAAATGCGTTTCTGAACCTAATGAGCAAATCCGTCCTTATTAAATAAAATATTGAAAGAATGATCTGTGAGAGGTGTGTCATTAAAATGTGTTGACACATATATTAATCATATATATATATATATATATATATATATATATATATATATATATATATATTATATATATATATATATATATATATATATATATATATATATATATATATATATATATATATATATATTATATATTTAAATATGTAAGAAGTGTATAAACATTGTATTTAAACGTTTGAAAGATATTAATCTTTTCTCATCTACTTGTTTATATGCCCCTGTTATATATATATAATATGGACATATGATAAGTTACAATGGCCATATATACAAAAACATGAAGGTGTGACACCCAGGCTCCGATGTTAAGGAAAAAAACGTTTCTTAAGAGGCAGGGTACCAAATGACTTGAATAAAAGTTTTTGGCCTCATTTGGTCATTCTCACTGAGGACTTATTATATACTTCTCCGGACCGAAAATTATTAGAAAACATATATATATTTTATATATATATATATATATATTTCCATATATATATATATATATCATATATATGTATATATATATATATATATATATACATATATTACATAAAGACATTCATATATATATATATCTCACTATGAAGGTAATATCGATATGATATTATGGTTAATTCATTCACTGGTATGTCAGGTGCCAGGCGCCTGCCCAGGAAAACGTCAGGTACCTAGTACTTAGGTTTCCAACTTCTTTTATGACTTGTGCGGAGGCACTGCTAACCCCTGGACTCTCACTTGAAAGGCCGTGGTTTGTCCTTGATTTGTGTCAGAAATTATTTCTGTGAAAACACGTTGACATTGTGCGTTAATATTTCATATATATATACATACACACACACACACACACACACATACATATATATATATATATATATGTGTGTATATATATATATATACCGTGTGTGTGTGTGTGTGTGTGTGTGTGTGTGTGTGAGTGTGTGTGTGTGGGATCAGTGTGTGTGTGTGTAATGTGTGTGTGCGTGTGTATCTGTTGGCGAATGTGTTGGAAATGTTAAATTTCCATTATGATCACACCATAACCTTAAATCTATAAAAGGATTTATTCCAGTGGCAAAATCATCACAGGAAAAAAGTTAAAGTCAAAATACCTGTATATCCTTGTGGTTCTTCAGTCTTCCTTTAGAACGTTGAAGGCCAAATTTCCTCTAGTATTTTGGACAATTTTAAGTTACCGATTTTTTTAGTATTTTTTTTTATTTTTTTTTGTGGGAGAAAATGAGTGTCTTGAGATTTTTCACAGGAACAAAAAGCAGAACAAATGACTATGGCCGAGAATGGAACAGCTGACTCGACTTCCTCGCCGTTTTCAGGTGATAATTTTCGAAACTTTCCCAAAAGGGTTTATGGACATGAGATCATTTCAAAAAGAAATAGCTTGAGTTAGTCTGACCACCGTAGCCGGTAATTTGTGTGATCAGTTTTTAACTGGCATAGATCTGATCCTCTTTTATTACTGGTCTTGATTCTGGAATGACAGGAAAATCATAAAGGGAAAGGTAAAATCAAAATTGTCATCATTATCTATGTTTTAAACATGTTTTAATAATGCCTGTAGAGAAATTCCATTTTTAGACCGATTTTAATTGGATTATGTATATTAAATAAGATTAGAAAGCATCTCCAGAAACATAAAATTACCCATCTTTACACAAAGGCAGAATGTGCACTGTATTTGTGAGCTGTCTTAATATTTTTGTGTGCAACACTAATGTTACCTAAGAATTATCTAGATTATGTCATGGCAAAAAAGATAGCATATGATGTGTTGATGCAATCCATTGTTCAGATCATAAATGAAAATGTATAATGGTGAGTTATATTTTAGAAATATGGAAAACGAATGAAAAGAACTGGTTGAGGATATTCCTTTGCTCTTGTTAAAAACTCAAGATCAGTGCAATTCTCTAATCCCTTCATATCCTGTCTGTTTTGACAAGTAAAGAAATGTTAGAAGTTTATGTCCAGGAGACTCATTTTCAATCTTGCAGTTATGATCGAGTCGAGCCAGTGACCTTATTTCTGATTTTAACAGACGCCACTCCTTAGTAACGGAATTAATTAACTAGTAAAAAAATATAAAAATATATACGTAAACAGATTTAATGCATACAGTTTACTGAAAATGAGAAATTTCTGATAAAATCAAGAGTCCAGGGAACTCATCTTGGCCATTTTCAATTCCTCTCATTTAAGAAGGGAACGCAATTGTTTTCTAACGCGGATCTGAATAAGACCTCTCAGACCCACAGAAAATGCTCTCCACAGTTCTGCGGCAGAAAATGAGTATAATTATGCTAATGGACCCGTTTGCTATTCTAATTAAACGAGTTGTTTTAATTGGAATTCATTACAACCAATGACATCAAGGGCGCCAATGCGTGTTCCGGTGGAAGAACCAGGTGCCATTTCCTAAAAAAAAAAAAAGATTTTTTTATCTTTATCTTAACTGTAACAATATTGAAGGAAGTCATTGAACGAATTCAGTAAGAAAAAAAAGCGGTTATAAATATCTGTGACAAAACCTTGAGGGAATTCTTTGTCTAAACAACGTGAAAAGGCTCTCGCAGTATTTTCTGTTTAGTTTAGAAGCGAGAAAAAAAAAAAAAAAAAAAAAAAAACTGTGGAGAATTGACCAATATATGAAACCTTAATTTCCGTAACGAAATCTTCAATATTTAAAAAAAATTCAGTTGGATGTATTTAGTATAAAAGCTGCCATTTTTATATTTACAACTGTGTTTTCTAGGAAGGAAATGAAACTAGAAATCATGACTTTTACATGGCACCAAACCTACACTATCTTGGATGAATATTAGATTTATGGAGATGATTTCATTTATTAAAAAAAGGTTCAAGGTAAAGAGTTAAAAAAAAATAAGGATCTCTCTCCCTCTCTCTCTCACACACACACACATACATTTGACCCCATAAGGGACAAAACTTCTCACTTGAGATTCAAGACGGACACCGAAAAGGAATCCATTCGCCTTTCCTTCTAGATCCCCCACTCAGTGACGACGCTGAACTGAAGTGTGCTGCTGTGTCTCATCCTTTCAGGCAACAATATTCATTCCGCTAACTATATATTCTGTTACACGTCATTTCTGCATAAGTGGCTTTATTAATGAGTGAAATTATTCTTTTATTTGTTTATATATTTATTTATTTATATATCTATCACATGTTCAGTTCTTTTGCTATTTTGTGATTTGCAGTCATTTTCAAATCTTTATTATTTCGAACCAAGCGAGTAAAGAGATATTCAAAGTTTAGGGCTGTTTCACTTAGTGCACATTGGTCATAAATTTTACAAATGAAATTCT
The DNA here is from genome assembly GCF_040412425.1 of Macrobrachium rosenbergii. Taxonomy (NCBI): domain Eukaryota; kingdom Metazoa; phylum Arthropoda; class Malacostraca; order Decapoda; family Palaemonidae; genus Macrobrachium; species Macrobrachium rosenbergii. The sequence continues at coordinate 5,202,283 of NC_089749.1, read as the reverse complement.
TATACATCCAAATATTAACCTAAATTAACCGGTCATATCAGATTGACTATATCCTTAGAATAACTTAAAGCCGCATAGAATTATATGATAAGTGCACCTATACTGACAAGGCTTTTCTGCTATTTGCAAATCAGCTTTCCATTTCCCCTCTTTATAACAATGCACTAATTTGGAAACAAAATTCTGAGGGATTTCAGAATCTTAACAAACAAAAGACTCTATACACATTTCATTCTCATCCATTTTCCCTGAATGAAAGCCAAAAAGACTTAATTTTTCCATAGCGGTTAATCACATACAATAGAACTCTGCAACTCCAGCCGATTTGTCCTGAGCAAGGACAACAGGAAAATAAGAAAACGGGAAAGAGGAATTTCTTCTCCTTGAGCCGAGAAGCTGATGCAGGATGCAAATGACGTGATAAAAGTGACAATTGTCCTCATTTGCATACAGAGACCTTTGGCCCAGGGCAGAACAACTTGTTACTGCCGAAGGTTTTTTACGAAAGCGTATATTCATATTTTAACTGTGTACCGCTGAAACCCTACGGGTGATGCTCTACACGTTTAGACGCTCAGCACGTCCAGTCCTGGCCGCCGCCACCTCTCCCCCCCCAACACAAGTTCTTATGTAAGTTTGCACAATAAAGGTAACTTGGTTGGTTATTCTGGAATTTACGTCACATCAATAGGGTCATCAGACTTGCTGTCTCGATCTCATTTCGGACGGTACGGGAATGCTGATTCGTACCATGAATGAGAAAATTTAAACAGTCATTAGTTGTTTCACATTTGTTAGTTTAGTCAGTGCTCTAAAAACAGGTCAGATTCATGTGTTAACTCTCCCTTTCTCTTTGTCCCTGCAAACTTGTTCACAATCCGCGGGGTGGAAGTTACCAAGTCAAGAGCCAACCAAATATATATATATATCGGTTTCAAACCATACAGCTCCTGAAAGTGAAATTTTCTTCCTTTTACGGTTCCTGATTGTGTAATCCGTTACCATCTTCCTTGTTTTCCAAACAGTCTGACTTACCTCTTTTCAAGGTGGAATGTGAATAACTAAATGATACACACACACACACACACACATATATATATATGTGTATGTATGTATGTATGTATGTATGTATGTATGTATGTATGTATGTGTGTGCGTAGCAGTAGCTATGGGAAGAACGACAATCCTGTGTTCATTACACATTATTTGGCTGACGTTTCAGGGGCATTTGTCTCATTATGAAAGCTATAAAAATAAAAGAAAATAAAACAGACTAAGGCTTAAATAAAAAAAAAAAATACTACTGTAGAATTAACATCAAATAATAACGGTATCAAAGCAAAACGAAGTGCACCGAGCAGTTACTGAAGGCGAAGACTGAGTGACACAAAGGGCCCGTTTGGTTCCAACGGAAACTTACGAGAGGTACAGAGGAGTTGACGTGGTCTGACCATTTAACTGGGGAACCAGCTTTTCGATGAACAGTGATTCAAGTATAGACAACTGATGGTCATTTGGAGCCTTACCAATTATTTTGAAATCTTTGTAATCAATATTATATTTACATTTTTAGCGTGATCTAGTATGCGTGCGAATGCCGGGCAGACGGGTTTGATAGTTTTAAACCCGTTCGGTAACTCACGCCACGATGCGAGCCTAATTTCACCTTCAACAACCCACTTTCCCAGGTCACATCTGGGGCAATTAAACAGTTCAATGACACCCAAGGCCATCAATGGATTACGTTTTTCTTTGTGTTTAAACAGAAACCCAACGTCATTGCTTACCGGTCATTAATTCAAGTTCGTCGTAAGTACGGATAAAAATGTTTACAGTAGGTTAAGGGTTTTGCATAAAATGATACTTTAGGAACTGTTGGTATCTCAAATTTTGGGTGAAAAATATTATCTAAAAATTAATAAAGGTGTTTGTGAAAAAGCATAGACAGGAAACAATTGTTATCAAAATGTTGATGGGAGTATAAAATTTCTCAAGGGGAGCCACTATAGTTAGATGTTAAGGTCAAGGCCCTCTTCCACGAGGTCATTCACTGGTAAGGTGAACGTCCTAGCGACTAGCAGAATACCATTATCTATACATACATACATTCATACATTATACATGTCTGGACATGTAAGGAGAAGGACAGAGAGGGAGATTAGCCCTAAAAACAGTAGATACGAAAACAGAAGAACGAAGACCTGTAGGAAGACCCTGGAAATCATGGAAAACGGGGCGGACAAAGACAGACGGCACGCGGAAGTGCACAAGACAGATGGCACTGGGAGAACTCATCTTACCTGGAAACCGATGATGATGGTAATTATAATGATGGTGATGGTGAAACGATAACAGCTGAAAGGGAAAATTTCAATGGACAATATTTTTGAATGCTATAATCACGAATTTTAAAACTGATCAGCACATATTCCTAGAATTATCAAGCACCTTTATTCATTGAATAAAATTCACCCTCATTTCATGAGATAAAGAGAACGTCAACAAAACCTGCAAAATAATTCTTCAGGAGAATTGTCAGCTGACAAAGAATTAATTAGAAAGTCATATTTCGAGAATCCGATGGGAAATATAATACCCTGGCCTAAACTGCTCTCTCCAAGGTCATTAAAGAAAATTGCGGGCTCATGAAAAATTAAGGCTAATCATTTTCTTATAATCAGAAACTAATAACGAGGATATGAATGGCCGCCTAATTAGGTCTTGGGCTCATTAAGCTTGTATTGTCTATTAGCTTAAAAAAAATATATGAATAAAGAATATTTCGACTTTTACTTTTTATTTTTCTTCATTGCGGTTATTTCGTTTTTACAATTAATTTTGTTCCTACTACATTCCCATATGTATTTATTATATATTATATATATATA
>NC_089749.1:5191895-5194395 GCF_040412425.1 Macrobrachium rosenbergii | reverse complement strand
ATGACGTAAATAAAAACTATATGGCAACACTGCTGTAACATTTTAACTGTATGAAATCAAAGTTTTACTTCCTTTTCAGCTCCTTTTTAATTCCTATTACTGAATTATGCGTGTGTGCGTGTTTTGATATTATATATATGTCTGTCCGTTTGCCCTCAACAAGGCGTGTGAGCATTTGCAAGTAATTCAAGAATACAAATATCTCTTTGAGTCTCGTGCGAGATCTTAGTTTGTCATGTAGTCTTCTATAGAGAAAATATTCGAAAGAAACTGTTTTCTGTGCCTGGGTATGTTCATCCAGAGCTAATTAAACCCTCCGGAACGACGCTCGTCGACGAATTGTAATTAGATTTATCATTTGCTGTTTTATTAATTTTTCTCTTATTAGAAATTCGACAAAAGGATGTAATTGATTTTATTTATTATTGTCCTTTTTTTCTTACATAATTTTAGAGAAATATTTGACAAAAATCGTTCAACACTAAGATCATTTTATTTTTCATTTCTGGATAAATATTCTCATTAGAAGGAGGCCTCACTTAGTCTTGAGAATATAAAAAGCGAAGATAATCACAGTTCAGTCACATTCAACAAACATCTCTGAACATATTTCTGGCTATTATTATATTGGATATGAAACTGTTTATTAGGTTGCTAATATCCATCAAATAACGCTGGAAAAACGCCCTAATTGAAAAATGCTGTAGATTTTACTTTTAAGATATCGTTATGAGAACGTTTTCAGTGACCAATTCGTAAATTGGCAATACATCATACAAAAAGCAATTATATTCGCAAACTGTAAGGAATAATCTAAATTTAATTGTCAAGTATTTTTATGAGCAAGCTATTAACAGCTAAAGTCAGTATAAGTAATGCATCTTATATAATATAATTGATTTATGAAGTAATTGTGTCTTAACCAGAATTTCTCGAAAATGAGCAACTACATTAGTGAATACAGCTCAAAGGTAGAGGTACGAGTCATTGAGTAGTATACCACTTATCAAAATGAAAGGACTGAGTCAAAAAGAGAGAGAGAGAGAGAGAGAGAGAGAGAGAGAGAGAGAGAGAGAAAGAAAATTCCTAAATTAACTTACTCGTTATTATGCCCGAATCCATTGATTAGTGTCAAGTACTTCCGCTAAAGTTTCAGAGGACAGTGAGAGAGGTTCCAAGGTGACTCATTCAAGCAAAGAACGAATAGTTTAGATCACCTTACCTTACCTTACCTTACAATTCGTTCGGGTTGCCCCAGGTCCATCAGTGTGAGGCGCCTTTGATGTCTACCAGAGAGTTGCTAACGCATCTTCCGGTATATTTTGCATCTTCCAGTCTTGGATGGTCTGGGATGCATCTTAGATATTTGTCGAGCTTATTCTTAAACACATCTACGCTCACTCCTGTTATGTTCCTCAGATGAGCTGGTAGCGCATTGAATAGACGCTGCATTATCGATGCTGGTGCGTGGTGGATTAATGTCCTGTGTGCTTTCCTTAATTTTCCTGGTATAGTTTTTGGCACTGTTAATCTACCTCTGCTTGCTCTTTTTGATAATTTTAGTTCCATGATGTTTTCGGTAATTCCTTCTATTTGTTTCCATGCTTGAATTACCATGTAGCATTCTCTCTCCTTTCAAGACTATATAAATTTAAGAATTGTAGTCTTTCCCAGTAGTCAAGGTCCTTAACTTCTTCTATTCTAGCTGTAAATGACCTTTGTACACTTTATTTGTGCAATATCCTTTGGTAGTGTGGGTACCATATTGTATTGCAACAACATTCAAGTGACTACGTACGTCGTTTATAAAGCATAATCATGTGTTCAGCTTTTCTTGTTTTGAAGTGAACAACATTCCCATTTTTTGCTTTGCATTTTGCCAATAGAATTAAGCTATTTGATCATTGCATAACATTATTCCTATTCAACATCACACCAAGGTCTTTAATGCCTTGTTTGTGATTGTCTCATTATTAGGTCCTTATATGGCTATGCATTCTACTTTATCACCCATAGTTCATTGATTCAAAATTTATCAGAGTTAAATACCATCCTATTTATCTCTGCCCATTTATATATTTTGTTTAGGTCTCTTTGTTAGCGAGTTCCTTCTTCTCATCACAAGCAATTTCTTACTTATTCTTGTGTCATCTGCGAAACTTCTTACTACTGAGTCCTTAATATTACTGTCTATGTCTGGCAATCATAATCACAAACAGCAATGCAGCTAACACCGTACCCTGTGGTACACCGGGATATTACCGTAGCTTCATCCGATTTCTCATCGTTTGCAATCACTATCTGTTTTCTGTTTTGCAAAATTCTTTTATCCATCTTCCTACTTGTCAACAATATTATGTTTTCTAATTTTTTTGCTAATATATTATGATCTACCTTGTCAAAAAGCTTTTAAGTCTAGTAAACCACATCTGTATCTTTTTCATTTATCATATTTTTATATATAAGCTTTCATGGTGGACTAACAGTTTGGGTTTGTGTA
>NC_089749.1:5181895-5184395 GCF_040412425.1 Macrobrachium rosenbergii | reverse complement strand
CACTGCGCATTGGTACAAGACTAGTCTTACAAATTCAGAGTAAACGATTTACAACTGAAAGTTTATTTTAAAATAGACAAGGCCAGACTCCCAGATTAAATTCGAAAAGTAATTTCGTCATGTGATTTTTTTTTGAGGTTTTTGTTCTTTACTCGATTCATATATACTAAAGGGCCATGGCCACTGCAACACTACATTACACACTTAAAAGCTGCTGATATTTATGAAAATAAGACTATATCAAACAGGAACATACACACATACACACTCTTTTAGACGATGTAAATAGGAATTATCACCAAATATCTATAAAAAAAAACTAATTTTAACAGGCGAATACAACGCACTAACAGACATTAAATACTCACAAGGGTTTTAAAAAACATTTAAATTATTTAAAGGAACTGTTATGAGGTTTTGATTTGTGATGCGAGGAGGATTTGAAATTCATATAATAGCATATAATATATCTCCCAACACTAAATTTGTCTCAAAACAATCCATTACTTTTACACAGCTTATTCGTTTATCACCGTGAAACAGCTATGCAAACTTAACAGTCTTTATCTAAAAGAAGACAAATGTTAAAAAAAATAGATATTCATAAAATTAAAGCAGATTATATCAACTCGGTAGGTCCTATGAAAATAAAGTCAAATAGTTTAGAACAAGATATTCATAAAAATAAAGAACGATTTACAAACACAAAAACATAATATGTATTCATATATACACACACACACACACACACACACACACACACACACACACACATATATATATATATATATATATATATATATATATATATATATATATATATATATATATAGTAAATATCTATAAGTTTTCATATATCTCCGGATGAGAATAAATATATGTCAACAGCATCAAACGCACTTAACACAGAAGTTTTCGTCTTCCAAAGAAGATAGACCGAGGTTTTAATGGCCTCTAAGTGAGCTTCCATGAAATGGCCTTCAGACACTTTATAAAGAGGAAAAACGCTTCCAAAAGGTCGCTGGGCAACAGAGATGAAAAGGTTTCTGCAGATATCTCGCAAATTAGACGGAAGCGGTACAGGAAGAATAAGTGTTAAAAAGGCATGTCACTAAATGGACAGCTCTTATCTTATATCTCTATTAGCTTAAGCATTCATGATCACGTTCTTTATCTCCTGTCTAATAATCTAGTGGAAGGAATTCGGAGGAAATTACATCATTATGTTCTCCAGGATGGAAGTGTTTCTGCGTGGATTGTTGCAGTCCATTTTTTTTTTTTTACTTTCAGACATAATTATGTTTCCTATATACTCCTATATTCATTTTAGTATTTGCCTACTTACATAAAGATAGGGCTGTGTATAAGTGTAAGGAGGCTGTTGTAATTGCTTTTTATTTTTAAAGTTTTGCTTTTTTTGTCTTCTGATGGCACGGAAAATGCAAAGTTATTAATATCATGGCCATTCTATAACCTAATTAGGTTACTATGATAGAGCACAGTAGAAACATTACAATGGCTTTACATTATAAAAATAATGCACAAGATCATTGACAGAAATAAAGTAGAACTCATAAAAAAACCCCATAAGAAAAGATAAAAGCACAAGACAGTAAAAATTATATAAACATGATGACAAGTAAAACCAGGAGAAACTGGAGATAAAACAAGAATTAATACAACAGGAAATGTGAAGATATTAGATGGAATGAACTCAGCACATTATACAGCCCATCATTTCCCATATCAACTCCTCTTTTGGCATTCATTCAGTTAGTTATTTCTCTCTCTCTCTCTCTCTCTCTCTCTCTCTCTCTCTCTCTCTCTCTTTCCTTTATCTTCTTCTCATTATTTATAATTCCATGAAATCCTTAATATCAAATCCCATAAAGTATATTTCACTAACTAAAAGTTGATAAAAATTAAAGGGCTTTCGAAGGTCATTTATTTAAAAAAAAAAAAAAAGATTGTGTAGGTAATCTTACAAGTCTCAGTAATTTTCTAGAAAATGGTGGACGTTTGCTAACCCTTCAGCTATTTGGTGTGAAGTGAAAAAAAGACCAATTCTAACATCAAAAGTCCAATATCAAAAGATGGAATTAAGTCAAAGGACACAGGAGCGGGTCCTTTTTGTCGGAGGAGGAGGTCTTTGATGCTTCCTCATTTGTTTCAGACAGTGTACAAAGAAGTCATCCTCATTTCACAGCTGTTGTTTGTGATGTTAGGGAAAAGGAAGGAAAACTCAGGGGTTATTCTCGACCACTGCTCGAGGGTAACATTTCAGGAGGACTTTTAACAACGATTGAAGTCTAGAAATGTCTCTCTCTCTCTCTCTCTCTCTCTCTCTCTCTCTCTCTCTCTCTCTCTCTCTCTCTCTCTCTCTGTCGTGCTTCCGTGAGATGAGGAAGGCTTTTACTTAGAGATCTTGCTACCGTATCAATGGACAGAAAGACAGAAGTGAATTGGCCTTTGTTCGTGAGACATAAAGATGAGTAAGATG
>NC_089749.1:5139395-5179395 GCF_040412425.1 Macrobrachium rosenbergii | reverse complement strand
AACGTAAGTTCTTTTCTGTTACTGTATTCAAAACCATTTCCATTACTAAACCTTCAGTAACGTATGTAATATTACTCGGTACAAAAGGATTTGCTGTGTTTTTGAAAGAAGAAAGGTGGGATTTCTGAAGTTAGATTGATTGCTTAATTTAGGTTAATGAGTAAGTGAAATATGAGATGATAACGTGAAGTGGTTTAATCTTATAGAGAATGGAAGAAGGCTGGTATAAGTAGGCTGATGAAAAGGCTGCATAATTTAGAACTTAAGGCACACTTAATGATGTGGCCTAGAAAGTATTGGGTTGACAGGATGGTAGTGATTTTAAAAATGAAAGAGCTCTCATTAAGGGGGTTTAGTATGTGTAGAAGATGCCATTCTGTGGAGTTCTCTGCCTGGGTTCAACCTAGTTTCACTTGGTGAAACAAATAAAAACTTGATAAATGTTAGTTGCTTTTCTTTGACTTTTTCCATCAGAGAGGCAATGTTCAACAAATATATAAACATAAATACATACATATCTGCATACACAGATATGCTTTCATTTCAGCAAGTGTAAACTTCAGCTTTTATATATAACCATTTTACCCTCTTATGCACAAAATAGCTATCAAAAAATCAAATATTCACAAATAAATTTGTTAACTAAGATCTTTTATTACCCGTCCGTGATTTCCTACTAGTATCAAATATAAACGCCATCTAAACACAACCCTCAACTTTCCTGTATAACTAAGCAGCATTCTTAGATTTAACTTATATTGAATGATTAGCATTGTTGGCAGCAGAGCTCTAGAAATGCCTCTGATATCTGGGAAAGCCAAGCGGCAATTGGCCCGAAACCTAACAATTAGCAGTTCCGAACTGTTCTGAGAAAAAACAATCTATAAGATTAGTCTTTGGTATAAAATAATATTTCGGATTATATTTCTATACGAATGGTTCCTCACAGATTAAAAATGTTCGCCGCCTAACAATACTTTCAAAAGACCATTTAACTTTCGTTTAACTTATTTCTGTAACTGTTCTCCCCTCAAATCACAGAGACCTTTCAAAGGCAAATATTATTAAACTGATTCGACCGATAAACATTTTATTAAATTTTACTCTTCAATCCCTTTCTCAATATATGAATAAATATTTATATATAAACTGGTAAAACTGTCCAAATAAATGGAAAAATGAAAACCCATAGCCCTCTTCTGCTCTTGCTTCGTTTTATTTACATGGTGTTGTTAGTGCTCAAACGCAAGTGTACGCACAAAACACAGTGTATAAAGTGTATGCATGTAAGCATATGCATAAAAGCGCAAATATGCACGTGATAATGTATCAAGAATTTTCTTATATTTTGCACATCTTCAAGCTATAAAGTTGCTCCAAACCTAAAACAAGTTATGTAGAAAGTTTTTATTAAATGACAAAAATTACAAAAAATGTATCATCAGGCCTTATACAATAGACATTTGTTACTATGTACATTTATATACTGTATATGTATATATATGTATATATATATATATATATATATATATATATATATATATATATATATATATATATATATTTAATTTTACTTCGCTTATAAGTTAATGATCGGTCCCTCATTAAAACTTTTTCTCTTTTAAAGAGCTGGAAGACAGCATACGACATGCAACCACAGAAGTCGAAGCCTTCAATGAATTACTTCGTAATTTCCTTCCGCCTATTTTCAGTTTCTGAAGTAATGGAATAATTGCGCTTAATTGTGTGGTAACTGAGCTAAGTAGGCTACCCGTAACTATATACAATTTAAAGTTGAAACATTTATACAACCTTTACTGTCAAATTACAGCTTCAGGACCGTGGGTATTGTAAAATAATCTTAAGAATCGACCTCTTTAGCTCTTTGGTCGTGAACGAATGTGGGATAGATTCCTAGTAAAATGGCCCTTACAGTGCAGAGCCCTTGTACGCAGAGTCCTCTTCCGTTGTTTCCTCGATGGAGGATTTCAATTTAGGACACATCTCTCTGTCCCTCGACACAATAAGGGAGGAAAGGCATACTCGAGACGACTCTCCAATGGACCCTCGAAGTCAATCCTGTTAAGCGGTTGGTGGTCGACCAGACTCATCCAAACCAATAACCTTGTTCCGAGCTTCTCCTGCCACAGGCCACAGGGAATTTCAATCATCCCATTTAGTAAAAATTTAAAACATTCTATTTAAAATTTCATTTAAGACATTTAGAGTATATTTTCGTACTCATAAATCCATTGCATAGGTTTATATCTTTCCATTCACAATTGCTATCGATAAACTGAAGGCTTTCTAGGTTGAGATGAAAGCCTTTCTCTTCACAGAGTTACGGCACAGATGAAACTTTTTCTCTTCGTGGAGTTATTCCAGAGATGAAATCCTTTCAATTTGTAGAGTTATTGTAGAGATGAAAGCATCCCTCCACATAGAGTCATTGTAGAGACTAAAGCGATTCTCTTCATGGAGTCACTGTAGAGATTACAGACATTTTCTTCTTCAGTTCATTAATGAACTTTTTGAAGATTAAAATATTCTCTTCATAGATGCATTGTTGAGATGAAAACCTTTCTCTTCAAAACTTGATGAGTTTCCTTGTAGACAAATAAGCAATTTTCTCCATAGAGTGTACCCATTTGTTGTAAGTCACAGATCATTTGGATACAGAAAAGCATTTCGATTGCTGACACATTTTAGGCTTTGCCACTTGTGAATGTAGTGCCGTTTTAAATGGATAAAATCTAACAAACATTTGTTATCAGACAACCAGCTTTTCACGTGTCTTTGTGTATTATCATAATCAAGCAAATGTGTAATACACTATAACAAAAACACCAGGGTCATCAAAAACCTTTCCATTTAATCCTACTCAAAAAAAGATCAGCTGAATTAGACTTGTGCACTGGATCCAAGTACATCTTTAGGATGGAACACTCAAAAACATCACACACTTTATTAAGATAATGTAACACACATTCTTTAACACTAAAATCTCGCAGTCCTTCGGGTATTTTAAACCCATACACTTAGTCTGGTACAGCTTCAATATAAATGTTTTAAAAACAGAGCCCGAATCAAGAAATGTGACTATTCATGTGGTCATTATAAATACAGGGGAGAACACACAAGGGATAATGAATGTAAATTGATTTAAAGGGTTTTTCTCCCCGTCTCTCTTTTAGAGTTGACCACATATATTAATCCACTCGACTTTGGAGCAGCGATCTTCTATTAATTCATTTAAACTGTGAACGGCGCATTTTGAAGCTTTTCGTGAATTAACAGATTACATTCACGTTTTCAATATGGATTCTGCACTTTGTCTGCGACTTTTAATGTGAAATGCATTCAAAGGGAAAATTCAATTTCAAATTAGTCTCCAAATTTGGCTAAAAAATGTATTTTATGAGAATAAATAATTTGTTTTGTGTCTTGTAAATTAAAAGGGAAATTTATATTCTTCATTTATTTAATATTTTCTATTGTTTTATCTGCATATTCAGAAAAAAATCCATTTCTCAACCCCATCACCCCAGCCCCAACAGCCCAGCCCACATTACAAGAAAGCCAAGGACCTTCAGACCATAAACAAATTTCGACGAGCAATACCTCATTTCATATTCTCTTTCTTCCATCTTGCTTTCCAGCCTCTCCTAACAATTGATTCATAGTGCTACTGCGAGGTTTTCCTCCTGTTACATCTTTCAAACCTTTTACTGTCGATTTCCCTTTCAGCGCTGAATGACCTTATGGGTTCCAGTGCTTGGCTTTTGGCCTAAATTCTACATTCAATTCAATTCAAAATAACAAATAGATTATGATCTCAATACAGCTCACATGCATACCCAAACCGATGCCCTCTCAAAATAAACAGTTGAATTTTGAAATTCATAGACGCTTATACTAAACATTTCCATGGAAAACATATCTACACAAAACATTTCCACCGAAAACGTACCTATTCCAAATATTTCCTGGGAAAACCTACGCGTATAGATGAAATGTACCCATACCAAACCCTTTCCAAGGACAGTAAAGTCACACCAAATATTCCCAAGTAAACATTCACACAAAACATTCCCAAGAAAAACGTATCGGCACAAAGCAATTCCAAATAAAAGACAAGAGCAGAGAGCAGACCTCCTGCAGGCCAGGCAGGGCCCATACCAAAAACAGACAAAATTTGAATTGTTTCCTTCGCCACTGACCTTTCGGGCACCTTGCAGAGTCTGCGATATTTACATTGATGTAGATTTGCCATTTCTCGTAAATTTTGATCAATTACTGATAGTTTATGACATAAAGCCGATGCATAGACTGTAAACCTTTATCTGGGACCTTTACAGATAAGACTTGGGTGATTTTACCGTTATCATCCATCATTATTGAAAGGATACCTTAAATATGTATACAGTATGGTAAAACCACCGCCATGAAAAAAAAAACTTTGATTTAAATGAATGGAATTGCAATATGGACAATAAATCATAAATTCTCAATTGATATCTCCAGAAGTCAATTATCTTGACAAGGTCAATCAAACGAACATATAAACAAAGTTTCATCTTGTTCCATTCAAAAGTTCTTGAGATTTTCTCTAAACATGCTCATCAATACACAGCCACAGAAAATTAAAAGGAAATTACTTCGGAATAATGGGAAAATGAGGGCAAACAGGAAATTAGGTTCATTGCCCAACACACAAAACTTTAATATTCATGGGGTGATGGCCTCAGAGGGAAGCACAAAAAAAGGTAATTTATGCAATTTTATTTCTTCCTCTAAGATCGAACATGTAACCAGACGCCATTGGAGAGTTTATCTTTGTTAATTCACACACACACACACACACACACGCACACATATATATACGAGTATATACACATATACATATATATTCATATATATATATATATATATATATATATATATATATATATATATATATATATTATATATATATTATATATATATATATATATATATGTTACACATGATTAAACATTTCTTTAGAAATGCTACTTTGTTTTGGCCCTATCTTCAGAAAACGTGGTAACTAGCAACCCTCTCTCTCTCGGACTCAGCCCACATATCTCTCTCTCTCTCGAACACCATCCTCAAAATGGATACTCTAAGGAAACACAATCTTTCCTACATAAATAGATTTATTATCAAACAAAACCCAACAAGTAATGAATTAACAAAAAGAAAAACTTAAAATGCATAATAAATGAATTACCAAGTCAAAATAGTCTAATTCAAGATTTAACCTTACTCTGGCTGAACGCCTTTTCCTTCAAAACTCCCACACACTCCATCCTTAGACATTATACGTCTAGTCTTAAAGTCAACCACATTGAAACAACCACTAACTGCAAAGATTGCAGTGTTCTTTCTCTATCACCACAGCATCCACAGTATCCCCACAGACATCACCACAGACATCTTAACTGCCGGTTTTCTAAGAAATTGGAGCACACAAACCCACGTCTGGATGATATCGCTCTTGGCTAGATAATAATCAATCAGACCTAACTTTTGGCACAATTAGACACACAATCTCCATTTTTCTAACGCACGAACTTACATTGCATACCAATTCCGGTCGGCTGCCTCACATACCAGCTTCAATATTGTGTGTTCTTTCGAGCCAAAACAGCTGAGACAATTGAAACATCTGCTGACTGCAGTGATTTGCATCTATGTCACCGTCCCAAGTACCACTCTGTAGCTCCCTTTCGCTTCATCACACTATGACTGAATATACATAGTAAATCTAAAACGAAACATATTTCCCCATATATATATGTATGTATATATATATATATATATATATATATATATATATATATATATATATATATATATATATATATATATATATATATATATATATATATGTGTGTGTGTGTGTGTGTATACACTTCACAGCTAATAATTTCCTACTTAACTCTTTTAAGCTAGCAGATACCCTTTTCCCTTTCAGCATATATATATATATATATATATATATATATATATATATATATATATATATATATATATATATATATATATATATATATTATATATATATATATATATATATATATATATATATATATATATATATATATATATATATATATATATATATATATATATATATATATATATATATATATATATATATATATATATATATATATATATATATATATATAATATAATATACACATATATATATAAACATACATACATACATACATACATACATACATGCATACGCAGATGTCCTTTGCCTCGTTGTAACAGCAGGAAACGTTACACCAATGTATCTCCCAGTGGACAGCGTGGAATATTTTTAAAGTTAAATGTATGGTAATGGAAAGCTTTCGCTTCATTGGCCATACAGACACTGTAATGGGAGAAATATAAATAGTGCTACCAATTGCTCGTGTGGTGATTTCAACAAATTATTCATGCGGATGTCTATTATAATTACGCACTCTTTCTATTGTGGAAATTGTTATGACCATTTACTACTATTTGTGACTATGAATTTTTTCCATTATACTTCAAGTTTGAAATACAATTTTTTAAAAGTCATAATTGGCAGTCTTGGCTGAATTTTTGCTCGATTCATTATTGAATCAAATTACAAATATTGCTATTGATACTTAATCATTGACAAACGCTTTTCAAAGGAAGATAACTTATAAGTTTAATTATATTTAGAGTATTTGGAGCTTAAGTCTACTGATATTTTAAATCTTTTACGTGTGTGTCCAAAAAGAGTAATGTATATCTATAGAGTGAGACATAATTTATACAAAGATTTTTCTTTCAATAATCATTAGGTATGATAATATTTAAAGTATCTTAACTATGAATTTCTTTTACATATACCAAATCAAGATTAAATTCATGAATTTGAATGAAACCTCTTTGCAATAAATATAAAGAAAATGTTATTTGACTGTTGGTAATTTCCCTTGAGTTCATTTTTAAAAGTAGAATTTTTCCATTTCCTTCCATTCCATTGATCTCTGTCTTGTACTTGTGAAGACTGGCCTTTTGCTAATCAGTAAATAAATGCATATCTTTTTTTTCTTGCATGGCGTGTTAAGTCTAAATTCATCTTATATAAATTGACGTTTATGGTCAATAATGATGTAACTAACAAATCAAAAGTAATATGATTGTATGCAATTTAGACTGATTTTAAACTTGAATGATCCGATCAGCTTAGGCATGGAAGACGATAATGAAGTGACTTCAGAAGACGTTAAGAAGGATTCTTTTATTCCCGCGGAGCAGTGCCATTAGTGAACCTCGTGTGGTGAGCTGTGAGCATTATTAAAGATTGTTTACAGCGGGTCTTTGGCCACTAGCTCTATCTTCTTTTTGGCCTTTCAGTTTATCTCCATCCCCACTTCCTTTCTTCAGTCTTGCTGTCCAATCTCTCTAACTTGTACTTCTTAGTGCAACTTTTCTTTCAGTTCTACCTTAAGAACTTTGCACTTATTTGCTGGATCTTTTTATCTTGCTGTCTAGTCCCCCAGTGCTTGACTTTGCAGCCTAAAGTTCAAAAATCAATTAAACTTATTCTTGATTTCCATATACATTACCTTCGGCCATTCCTTATCGCTTCTGGTATAGACCTTTGCTATTTGAGCGTTGTTCTCATTCACTATTTCCATCCCTTCCCTCATCATCACCCAATGAATGATGAATCATGATCTCCATGTATCAGTTTTATAATTACATCGTTTTGTGAACTAATCATAATCTGATCAAGACCACCATCAGGTTAAAAGAGATCTGCTTTTCCAGCCATAAAAAGCACTGCCTTTTTATCACCAAGAACTCTAACTGAAACTCCCAATTAGAATTAATTAGCATTTACCTGAACGAAAGGACAAAGAACACTGGGGTTTTCTAATTACCAAGAGAGTTCATTAATCAGCAAATAAATTTTCCTTTGTTCTTTGAAAAATACTGATCATTACAGGAAAACTCCTTATTTTTAGATAATGGTTATACATTTAAAACTCAAGAGGAAAATTGAAAGTATTGTTTCATAAAAATATTGTTAGTCGTCCAAATCCCAACAAGTCTTATCTGAGATGAGGTTGCTGGCAGTGTGTACGGTCAGGCTCATCATTCACAGCTTAGGTGAGCAGCAGTACTAGGGGCATTTTAACGGGCATACCCACCAATCGCTTCGGTAAGGGTTCGGACATGGACCCCTCGCTTGGTAGGAAACAATGCTACCATTCACACCACGAGACCCAGTTATATACGTATGTATATATATATATATATATATATATATATATATATATATATATATATATATATATATATATATATATATATATATATATATATATATATATATATATATATATATATATATATATATATATATATCTGTGAGCGTATATATATATATATATATATATATATATATATGTATATATACATGTGTGTGTTAATTTTTTCCCTTATTCACGCTAGACTTTTTTATATTCACAAATATTAAGCCACAAATATCGTTTAATAACCAACTCTCTACATCTGAGGATAAGCTACACCCTAAGGGCATTATCATTGTCAAGTATTCCTGGCCGGTCACCATTCGAACTTAGGCGTTAGGTTCAGATGCAACGGCTATCAGGACGTGCAATTACACTTATCAACTCTAATTCTCCTTGAGGTGCAATTTTTCCCTATTCACGCTAGACTTTTTTTATATTCCTAAGGTAATGAATTAAGTATTAGACAATATCTGTGGCTTCGATATATATGCATATATATATATATATATATATATATATATATATATATATATATATATATATATATATATATATATATATATATATATATATATATATATATATATATATATATATATATATATATATATATATATATATATATATATATATATATATATATATATATATATATATATATATATATATATATATATATATATATATATATATATACTATATATTCGTGATTTATTTATTCGTTTCCAGTTTGTATTCCTCTTATCAAATACGTTATTCAGTCCTAAACACACTTCGCAATTTAGGCACCTATTTTCTATTTTGTTTTAAATGGATGTAGATCCATCTTGAGTAATAACAATAATAATTAGGTCTTTCTGCTCTAGATCGTGAACGGGATGTGCTGTATATCAGGTCCCAATAATATTCAGCAGTGAATTACTGTTGATTTCAATAACGATCAAAGACCAGACTGGAATAGAGCTACCATCTTTCACAAAAGTAACAACGTAAGCATAAGTCCAGGGCGCCGCCATAAATATAGGAGAATCATTTAAAGGGGAACAAGTCGTTCGTTAACGAGGACCCACAAGTTAACCTGCATGTAATCCAAACATTTATTAAAGGTTTTAATGTTAGGACAGGCTCTGTCTTTCCTTCGTCTGATGCTGCCGTTATCTCTCACACCACCCCGCAGACACCTTATAACAGCCTATATTCCGAGAATGTCACCGCTAACAACAGTAAGTGAGAAGAACAACAATAAGTGAGGAGATCAAGAAGGATAGCCACGCAAAATGTAAGGATAGCAACGCAAAATATAGGAAGAGGAGAAGCAATCAATCACCTAGTTGGATAGTTGACCGTCCTGCTTGTCGCCTCGTCCGTTAGAAAAATACATCGTCGAGGTGGCCCATTGGTTCCATCCATTGATGATTTAAGTTAGACTGAAGATGAACCCAGGACAGGGTTCGAAAGCTCTTGTAACGTTTTTATAAAATCAACAATAATTCACCAGTGAATATTATTGTGGACCTGATATACAATAATAATAATAATAATAATAATAATAATAATAATAATAATAATAATAATAAGAAGAAGAAGAAGAAGAAGAAGAAGAGAGTATGGTCATTTTACCCCCATATTGTATTATATTGTCACTATACCCACCAGTTTCATCCTGTTAGACCAACCCCTCTCACAGTATCTCGTTAAAAGAAGAAATCTTTTCAAGTCATTTGTGATATAACGCTGCTGTTGGCCGATTATCAAGATGACCTGCCTTTAGCGATGGGAGAAATGACTCGGAAAACAAATTAATGAGCCCGTGGAAGCCATGTTTAACGAGGAAAAGACTTGAATACACTCGGTTACACGAAGGTAAAATGAATATTTTAATGATGATTTGCATAATGAAGATGTTCGTGTCTTAATAATAATAATAATAATAATAATAATAATAATAATAATAATAATAATAATAATAATAATAATGACTGGTGAATAATTGATTTCGTGTCTATACATAGCGACAATTCCTGACACGTTTTGCATGAGTGGCTTTTTTATTCGCGACTTTTTTTTTTTGTCTCTTCAGCAAGATTCATTTGCAGTCCCTTTTTTTATCAAACACATTCAAAGTTAACTTGGAGCAAGTCGAGTCATTTTTTATGTTCTTACTTTCATGATAAAAATGATTTCGTGTTAATTATAAAAGTATTTAGATTCAGGTATTAAGCGTTAAGTTAATTTCCTTATTTCTCTTCATTTCGATGCCCGATATCCTCATTAATCGACAGTGAAAAGTCAAGGTTCACTTTAATCTAAACTTCTCCTGAAAAATTATTCACGTTAAACTATCTATTAATTTTGTTTTGAGGTCTGTGCTTTCAAATATATTCCTTAAGCCATTTCTCCTCTAGTAATACTTGGAAGATTATGTTAATGCATTATTTTCTAAATAGAAGAAATACACATCTATTTTGTGAGTGAGCGCTGACGCCAGAGCTTTAAACACACCTGCCTTAAATCTAAGAATAAACCGTTAGAAAAGAAGTTTCTCTGAGCTGTTACATTTCCATAAAAATCCCATCCGAAAGTCGAACGGGTATTCCAGAGAAAGATGATTTATATAAGAGCAGATCAATACCTGTAAATGGGGCCAGGTGTTAATCAGGGGAGAATACTGATTTGGGCAGGTATGTCTGTCGTGGTATCCAGACCCAAAAAATGGGTCTTTTGTGAAAATCAGATGCCATATCTTATTAAAAATTTCTTACGCTATATTTCATTCATATTTCTATGAGGGACAGTAGTTTTATAATATGTAATATTTTACCTGCTATGGTTTCTTTAACTGTTGAATGGTAAGATGGAAACTAGTAGGACATGCACTCCAAAGCTGGAAATTAGCCTAAATTGGCAATAAATTTTCAGTTCTCAAGCAATACAAATCTTGCTCCTTCTCTATTCGGATATGTTCATGTTTACTGATAAAACTTGATTAGTTGGTTCAAGTAATCTAAACAAAATTTAAGACAAATTTCGTCTCGTAACTGACGCCTACGCAGTACTGATGAGAAACTGCTTGACGTGTCTGGTAACAAAGAGACACAGCAAATATTGCTGTTGCTGTTCTCTCTCTCTCTCTCTCTCTCTCTCTCTCTCTCTCTCTCTCTCTCTTTTTGCTACTAAATAAAAGAACATGTAAAATATTTTTAAATGATCAACATTTAAGAACAACTCTCTCTCTCTCTCTCTCTCTCTCTCTCTCTCTCTAATTACGGTTTAAAGCTTTAAAGCTCAAAGAATTCGAAATGAGCGACAATACCTCAAGCTCCTCATCCATTCCTATATACATAATCATATAAATCCCTTTTATTATTATTATTATTATTATTATTATTATTATTATTATTATTATTACTTGACTTAACCTCGACCCTCATTCGGCTTAACAAGAAAGATATTGGGTTTAGGTTTCCCTTCCTCTCTCACGCACACTTGACTAAACAAAGTTCCCTGACATTCGTGAGTATGAGTCGCTGGATGAGGATGAACTCGAGGACAACTAAACTTTCTCACAGGGAGAGAGAGAGGGTCGAGGGAGAGCTGCTCAAGGCTGAGGGAGTACCTTCGAGTGTTGAAAAGGCAGACTAGAAAGAAGCAGAATGCCTGAGTGGCAGTTGTTTCTTTCTTTTTCATTGTCATCGAATATGATTTTTTTTTCTTATTTCAATTGGGAAATATAGTGAATATAGTTTTAATAGACTAAATATTTGTCGTTTGCTGAAAGAGAATATTTATGCATCTAATTAACAAAGTTAAACAGCAATTATTCCTTTCTGCTTAATTATCCCTCTGGATACTATTCATAATGAATGAAAAGGATAACCAAATGAACGAGAAGAAGCCAGCTAATCCAATGAAATGAAGACCAGCTGAATGCAACCGGGCTTTCTCCAAAGCCTGAAAATGATTCATCAGCGCTTTATATTGCGTATCAATGACGACAGCCAAAGGCCATGTGAGAAAACTAATTAATCCGACTCAATAAAACCCGAGAGAAGGTAAAGGAAAAAGAAAACTCATCAGGGAGCCAGAAGCTCTAGGGAAATTAGTTGCCATCTAATAATTGTGTTCCCGTCCAGCAACAAAGGTCTTTGCTCTCGGCGTTTCTAAACATTAAGAAGAGAGAATGGCATCACTCTACATTGAATGGGAGGAGTTTATTATCCCTCAGAGATCTCATTCCATTGGCAAAAAAGGCGAAACTGATCTGTGGTTGCGTCACTATATTGCCTTGTTGACTTCATGTACCGATAATGAAAATCGCTCTTATTAACCAGGGTTGATGGATCCGAAGTGGTTTCATTCCATCCAAATAAATATTAGTCGAGATCTGTGATTCATATCTCGTCTTTTCATACCGGTTAAAATAATTAAGCTTCCTATGAAATGGGAGCAGGTAATGGACTTAAATGATACCTAATGGTAAATTCAAGAAAAGTAAGAAGCGATGTCCCAGAAGAGGCAATAAAATCACTTGGAGGAAATTTAATCAGAGTCCGTCGTCTTGGAGACATATTTAAGAAGATTAACAGATTCTACACTCGACCGATTAGTTCAGCTCATTAGGATAGTGCATAGTGCTCCCCTAAGTCTGCCGCCATGGAAGCCATAACGGTGGGTGAACGAAGAATGAAGGTTTTTCAGGCGGGAATTCGATGACTCTATAAGTGATTTAATGAAGAATATGGAATCTGAAAAGTAGAATGACCTTATTGGCAGGCAAGAGATTATGACACAACAATAACGAATACAATTCACTAACCTCCCGACAATGCATGGAAAAGCAAAATACAAGTGTGTTGTGTAATTTGTATATATTTTTTGTAGGATTTCGAAAGATTTTATGTTAATGAAAAAACCATTATGTGTTGAGTAAGATATCTGTAACTCCACGAGAAAAGTTATTCCCTTGCGATGCTAACCTTGGTTTAATTTGTCATCATGCCCACCTGAATACTTGAAATGAAAACATGAAACGAAGATTCTCCGGCAGAGTACTAACAAAGGCTTACATCAGCAATCCTCTCAAAAGTCATCAACATCATTATATTATTATATTCACGACCGTATACTTTAATTAAGGAATTTCATTCCTCCAAGGATTACAATACTGACTCCTTTGCATCATCAGGAAGAGGCACAAGAGGAGGCACCAATTAAGCTTAAAGGAACAACGAGGCGCTGTTCCGTTGTCAGTATGTACGAAGCACGAAGCCGTGATTGGTGGAATCATCCCAGTGCTCGTTAAGCCCTCTTTGTCGTAACGAGCTGCTCGTGTGACAATTAGGCAATGTAGCCGAAAGGCGTCGTTATTTTCCCTCTAAAGCATTCAAGCTCCTCTTATCTTTTCAGGATGTTGCAAGGCAGGTTTAATGGTGACCAAAAGCGTGGCCGGAAAACTTGTTTTGGGAAAACAGATGGAAATTCTGCTCAGTAGATTTAAGATAGGGATTTTTCTTTATAAATTAATACTCTCCTTCGGAGACAGCAAAGGGGAGATACGGTATTTTGACCATTGTCAAGATATTGACGAGAAATCGAGTGTAAAGAGAGAGAGAGAGAGAGAGTACTCCCTGTCTCTACCAGAATAGTTTAGTAATTTTGTGCTCATACAACACGCATTATTATTATTATTATTATTATTATTATTATTATTATTATTATTATTATTATTATTATTATTATTATTATACAAAGCACAATCTCGTTCGGCCGAGTGCATGATACAATCTATTGCTATGCAAATATCTCCTACATATGATTTTTACCATTCAAAAGATACATTGTTCAGTGGCACAAATCAAAAATACCTTTAACTTACCCTGACAGACACA
Organism: Macrobrachium rosenbergii; assembly: GCF_040412425.1. Classification (NCBI taxonomy): domain Eukaryota; kingdom Metazoa; phylum Arthropoda; class Malacostraca; order Decapoda; family Palaemonidae; genus Macrobrachium; species Macrobrachium rosenbergii. The sequence goes on along the minus strand of NC_089749.1, from coordinate 5,165,192 downwards.
AGCGATTAGAATTCACAGATTTTTATGTGGAGCAGAATAAAGATGAAACAAAACAGAAAAAATGCCAAATAGAAAAGACAAACGCATAAGAATATAAAGTAGGTACATGAATTTGATGAACAGTATCTAATTAAATATTAAGGGAAAAGGAAGGATTGATACGAAAAAGCAAAACACAGGCCGTGCCTTAAGGAAAACTCACACGTTCACGAATCTGCATTTTCCCGAATCTCTCTTTGCGAAGAAATCTTCCCAGTACATGAGATATATTGGAGAGACTTGCAATCATCTGGACTTTCATAAAAGAAAAGTTTATCTCATTTTAACCTGTTTTAAACCTTGTCGGCTTTTAATTTATTTTGGTCGCCGTTGCTTTTTTTCAGCCACTTTGTTTATGAATTTATGTTAGTTTTAAGTCAGCGGGTGATGTTTACTGACACAAGTTTTTTACTTCTGAGAACTAAATATTATTTACGGCATAGACTTTCAAATTCAGTGTAGCTTATTTTACTTTTGCAACATAATACTACAGCAAACTGCAAGTCACTGATGAGAAAAATTACCTAAAAAGTTAGAATATTACAGAAAATTAAATCAATATCACTACTTCTGCATCCATTACCACGAAATTTCAGTAAAAAAAAAAAAGAAACGCGGAACCGTGAGCTTTGAGAAACTATCCGGAATAAAAAAGGTCCTTGAATCTCTCAACATCAGCAAGAAAATAAGTTTTTTAAGTCTGTTCCTGAATGCTTAGAAAGTCCAAGGAAAGGAAGGAGCAACATCCTTTAGAAAGAAATCTTTCTTTAAGGAGAAAATTCAAAATGACAGGGTCGACTGAATACATAAGAAGAAATGAGTTTTACTTCATATTGAAATGACGCTCAAAGGGATTTGGTGAGAGGTAATAAGGCGTTTTTCTTAGGCATCTTATAAATCTGGTAAACACTGAAATATTAACAAAAGGTGTGGTTAAAACGCGCGTCAATGTAGTCATGAGTTCTTGTTTCCGTGGTTCGAGCCCACGAGACGACGAACTTATTATCAAAGAAAAAAAATTCCCCTTCGGTAACATATGAAAATATATTATTTCAAGAGCGAATTGGATATTAAAGGACGTTTGTAGCTTAATGCTTGTATATGAATTACGGTGAGGTGATAAAATTCATTCATTATATATATATATATATATATATATATATATATATATATATATATATATATATATATATATATATATATATATATATATATATATTTGTGTGTGTGTGTGTATATGTCTGTAATCTAAAATATTTCTGTATACAAATATGGGTATAACTTTAAAATTATATATATATATATATATATATATATATATATATATATATATATATATATATATATATATATATATATATATATATATATATATATATATATATATATATATATATATATATATATATATATATATATATATATATGAAGTTTTGTGTATGTGTACAACTGCAAGTGTAACTAAAAAACTGCGTCATATTTGAAAGCTAGCACGTTTCACTGATATATAGTCAACGCTTGCCACATATCGCCCACATAAACAGTAAGAGGATTCATAAAAAGTAAATTTAGCTCTTTGGTTGGCCGATAGTACTCAGGCCCCAGTAACCAACCAATCCAACTTTTTCCAAGTCTTCCTAAAATAAACAGTGGTCTTCTAACTCCCACAACATAGCTCAGGCTGTGTTTTGCCAGCGAATAGGCTCGGTAAACATGAGAGAGAGAGAGAGAGAGAGAGAGAGAGAGAGAGAGAGAGAGAGAGAGAGAGAGAGGAGGTGAATGTATTGTTATTCCACAACAGAATCTTTTGATGTGAAACTTGACAGTGTTTTCTCTGCGGGATGTACAAACACAGGCAAGTTTAATAGTGAATTAAATTCTTGATCTGGCGGGGCAAACTGCACACGTCTTACCAAATTGGAATTCTTTTAATTCTTTATCATGTCTTCATAAGCCTTTATTGACATTTTTGTCAATGCTCTCAAGATAGTTTGGAATGTTTTCAATAGCATAATATGTGCTCGTGGTGATCTAACTTACATTAAGAAGATATGTATATATATATATATATATATATATATATATATATATATATATATATATATATATATATATATATATATATATATATATATATATATATATATATATATATATATATATATTTCTGTTTCTCTCCCTTTAACACCCACGCCCAACGCCCTCGCCTAGACAGACACAGCCCTCCCCCACGCACCAATAATCCTCCCCCAACTCACAACCATAGCTTTCCCAACCTGCCAGTGAAAATGCTCTCACTAGCTTAAATTCGCTATCCTACTTGTGAGATCATCTTTGGACACGAGTTTGTTCCCACCGGTAATCCCTTCAAGTTTCTTCTTGCAATAAGAACAGATCTGACTGATCCAACGAGCCTTAGTGCTCGTGGTGGGTGTAACCTTGTCGTCCATTGAACCGCAGGTCATCACATTGGGTTCTTACAGGATCTGATACCTGACGTATTAATTGATCTGGGCTAAAATGTCTCCAATCTGACTTTGATTCGAATGTTTTGATACGACTCTTTGTAAATGGTGCTAAAGCTACATAGAGTCTAATGATCAAATAAATGTGATGTTACTTTTTAGAGTATGCCCTGAAATCTTATAAATACTATGTTGTTCTTTGAATTATGTGCTTCTTAATTAAAGATTCTAAAACTATTCAGTTAGCTCTGAATTAATCTTGGTAGTAATTACTGGAAAATTTAAATAAACATCCTCTCAGGAAGCGAAACAAATACTTTCTTAGTTCTCAACACTACGAAAGATTTTATCAAAGCATAAATATACCTGTACCCAATATATTTTATTACAAATAAACTGCGCATTTTGAACAAATTCAAATGAAAAATGAGGAAATGAAAAAGTGGAAAGGATGTCAAAGCAAGCAATTATAGAATATATGCTTTCAAATAAGAAAAAGAATGACAACCACTTATTCGCAATTTTTCACACTACCAAGCAATGAGTAATTTTTCTAAGCCAAAAAACCAGTGATGCCATTCTCAGCTGACTAGAACGACCGTAGCACGGTCTACTAATTTCCGATTAATTAGGAACTCTGCTGAGAGACGCGAGCTATCGTTATCCTTTGGCCAGACGACGTAACTTTGATCGTTAAGGGGAGAAAACGCTCCTGACTGTAACGTTTCACGCCCGATTATCAAACCCAAATGATCGTTATTCTGTTCTCTAAGGGTTAGGACTGCTGCAGCGGTTATGGAATGAGAGAGAGAGAGAGAGAGAGAGAGAGAGAGAGAGAGAGAGAGAGAGAGAGAGAGAGAGAGAGAGAGAGAACTTTTCATTTTTATTTTATTTCTTTGCTTAATTCGCTCTCTATAAAGGACCTTGATAGTTTTATGAAATTCTTAATAAAAATGGAAATTTTATTATATCATACAAATTTCTAACCTACATCGTATCGAACCCAGAGCGCTCAAATAAAAGGTAAGGGCGCTACCAGGTGAACCACACTTTCAATTGAAATTTGAGAATCCTGTATTCGATCCCGAAGTGAGTTAGGAATTTATTTCTATTACACATATGAATATGTGTTATTTCCTCGTGTACTCTCTTTCCTCTTTTAATGCCGATCTTTCTGGAAATTTACTTTCGTTGGTGTCCTTTCATTCATATTTAACATTAATGAAAATTTCTCCGTTCAACCATTTACATTCTGTAACATGTACTTTCCCCCTTCTCATAAATTGTAAGAGATTATATTAATTCCTTTGCAGGTACATCCGACTTCGAAACCCCACATAAAAAATCCTGAGATTCCTACTTAGCATATTCAGATTGGTATGAGATTATAATTACTCAAGATTTCTGAGTCGAAGTGAAATGATTCATTCCAGCTTCCATTGATGCACGGCAGAATTCCTGATAAAGGCACTTTATTCTCAGTTCCTCGCATGTCTGGAATTGTTTTTAATATTTCTAAGAACTGCCTCAAATTTAGTGAGGTTAATTAAAACGATAGGCAAATTTAAAATTCTTGGGAGCCAAAGTATTTCAACTGGTAAGATAATAGTCCTTTAACATTAACTAAATAATCTCGATTTAATTTTCAGTGACATGAAGAGCTTCTCGTTTTCTGTTTATTTTAATCCACTGACTAAATAAATAGCAGTTAGAATCGTTCTCATTCTAAATAATACACAAAGAATGAAAACATAACAACTGTTATACACCAAACATTTCATATATTAAACACTACTGGTTGTAATATGAATCGCAAGAGAATTTCCACGATGACAGAAATGACACAAATCCCTTATATTATTGTCACCTCGTTTATCAAGTGGAAACGAAAACATTACAGAACACAGAAGCCTAATTTATCACATCTTATAATAAATACATTATACACCTCATTACGCCACAAATAATATCAGTTCCTTGCCTTCACGAAGACGTTTACTCGTACAAAACCTTAAAAATAACCATTTTAAAGTTCTTCTGTCTAATATTCTTTGGAAAAAACCGAAGAGGAAGAAACCAAGACCAAAGTTCAATTATTCTAATTCGGTAAAAGAATTGAAAGAACAAGGCAAACGAAGAAATAAATTAAGAAAAAAGAATCTAAAAGTTCCCCAAAAGCTCGTTCAGTATCCTTCGAAGGCAGACCATATATCAAACAGAGAGGAGTAATAATAGGCCGTTTGTCTTCAGTAGATAAGAGACGAAAAGATCTTTTAAAGGCCGGAGAGGACTATCAAAGAAATTGCGAACCACATGTAATTCAGTTGCGGGACTTCCCACATGACTCGCCGTGGAGTATGGGAAGGAGAGAGAGAGAGAGAGAGAGAGAGAGAGAGAGAGAGGACCACCAAAGGAATATGTCATGAAACTTTATCGTCAAATTTAAAAGTATTGGAAATAAAATCAGACAAAAATGATTAAAATTCGAGTATTATCCCGAGATATTAGTCAGCCACTGCAGTACGCTTGCATGTATAATATTTGTGTATGCAAAATGTTCCACGGCGATATTTAAAAAAAATGTGTATATAGTCTTCAACTACACATAAGACTTTTTGAAGCCTTCATCCATTTTCTGTGATCAGGCCCACAGAAGGTGGGTGTTAGGTTTAAAAACGTCTATTGTATAATTTATTAAAATATCCACATATTTTGGAACATATATATATATAAATATATATATATATATATATATATATATATATATATATATATATATATATATATATATATATATATATATATATATATATATACACACACACACACAAGTAACCAATGTGTTTTTTATAGAATAAAAAAATGACTTTTCGGAATGTCGATACCCAAGACCCACCGAAAATCACTTATGTGCTTTCATCAAATAATGCAAAACTCAAAAAATAGATATACCATATTCCCCCCGCTCCCCACAAAAAAAAAAAAAAAACAGCTAACAAGTTTCACTCTTGATCCCAAGTCAATTTGTGCAGAGAGCATCCCTGATTTATAGTCATAGACATTGGTATGGGAATTCCATTTAAAAAGTTTTCCGCCCTTCGACTTTCACGAATCTATCTATCAGTCTTCTGAGGCTGCATAATTCCACTGTCTCTGAGTATCTACGCCGAGGACTCTTACTTTTAGTCTTTTCTTCTTTTCTTTCTGATGGAATGAAAATTGCCCATTTGGATATTTATCAAAAAACAGATTTCATTCATTCTGGCGCTTTTTTAATCTGATTAATTTTCTAACGATGATACAAGTGATATATAGTCAATGACTTGTTTCTTAATTTTTTTTTATATCATTGCAGTCCTCATGTAGCATTAAAACTAACTTTTCGAGTTCCATGTTTGTGATTTATAAAGTAAACTCTCCGTGCTGTCCTTCCTTAATTTTTCATGAATCACAACCTAACGCCCACCACATTCTCTAGTTTCCATTCTCCGATAGTTGTCGAATTTGTATTTCTATAGCGTGTTGACCAGCGAATCCTTGATTTCAGTGTTTTTTCATCGATGACTCTTTTTTAGTTTTTATATTTTTAGTGATGATATTTTTCTTTCCATTCACCCATGATGGTCTGCAAGAAATATATATGAGCACTGGGTAATATATTCTAACGTTATAATAATTTTAAATGAAAAATCTTAGGTACTTGTAATACTTTATCAGCTAGGAGAAACATAATTATAAATAGAAAATACAACAATTTGCTAAAAATTACTCAAAACTGTTAATTAATTCTCTCTCTCTCTCTCTCTCTCTCTCTCTCTCTCTCTCTCTCTCTCTCTCTCTCTCTCACACACACACACACACACACATAACATACTGTATACGCCCGCGTTTATTAGCCTGAACATTATTCGAGTCTAATGTCAAAGTCCCACAATTCAAAATTCTTCTGTATCCCTGACCTCGACAACACCCAAAACGTGTCATCCTTAGGCCTAACAATTCTGGTCTCTATCTGGGAGCATATGCCAGTTCATCTTTATAGGGCCCATCATGGTTAACATCAACTTGAAAGGACTCGAATATCTCAATACGAACAGCATATAAAATTATTACATATAACGCAAATAGAAATACATTTCGAGCACTACTCGAACGATTATTATGTCTGGAGTTCGTCATTTGCACAGCGAATCATCGTTTGTACCCAAGATCGATCGCAATCTAGAATTCTTCGAATATTCCACTGCTAAAAATAAATAATAAAAAAAGAGTTGAAATCCAGAAACACCGATAACCAGGAAGGATGTCAAACCAAATTGACTGACAGAAACGTCTGAAAGTTTCCCTCCCACCGAGGTTCGCCTACTTCAGATACTTCTTCAGGTTCCATGTAAGTATGATCAAGATCTGTTCCTCTCCTATCACGCCCTCAGTCTTTGCGGGTAGGTGACACCTTGAGTCTTATATAAAACGTACTATGGGGCCGTTGGATATGAGTTCCCTTTTTCCCGGAGAATTTGCTTTCATTGGAGAACGCAATCGAATACATTTATCCGCCGAAATCCTCCGTAAGGTGGGGTAGGGGGAAAGGGACATGGGGATGGTGTCTGGGGGTCACCACAGAGTGTTCTTCGCTTAAAAGGTACTGAATGTTCTCAGCAGCGTGCCTTGCCTCCCCCGCCTGCAGTGCTTTCCGCCTTTTACTTTCCATCTCTTACTACTTAGTTATTTAGTGTCTTTAGCTTTACTTTGCTCCAGTTTTCATATTTCATCTAAGAGGGAACCCGTCTACCGAGCTTAATGAGAACTTTGCGATGTGACTCCATAGTCACGTTCAACAAATGACTGTGATAATAACCTAAGAAGGAGAGATCACACACTGGAATAAGGACTCTTGTGAAAAAAGTGGCTTCCCTATTATGTAACTTCGTCAGTTGAAGCCTCTAAAGGACACTTCCTGTGATAAAGACAGCTGATGAAGTGAGGAAAGTAAACAGAAAAATCAGGCAAAGGATGCATCCGCAAGAGTAATGTAAAACCAATAAATGGGTAGGTCTTTGGAGCGACTGACTAGTTACAAGGAAAAATTTATTAAAGTTCATGTGAGGGAAATCATAGTTGGGTAACTCTCTCTCTCTCTCTCTCTCTCTCTCTCTCTCTCTCTCTCTCTCTCTCTCTCTTTAATAACAAACAAAACAAGAATTCTTACATTTAAAAAAATTTTAACATTTATAAAAGCATATAATATCGACAGATATCTATAACACATCCCGCTGTGACATCCACAATCCCCTGTTATTGTTTAGTTCATAAATAGATAAGACAATAAGCCAAGCTAAGTTTGTTTCATCGTAGTTTGAAGAGCCATTCCATGTTCAGAGAAACTTAGGTCTGTGGAAGTTCCTGGGTTTAACAGAGAGAGAGAGAGAGAGAGAGAGAGAGAGAGAGAGAGAGAGAGAGAGAGAGAGAGAGAGCTTACGTCCTGAGAACACTGTCAATGTAACTGTTTCATGGAAGAGAAGTTCTGGATACCAAAATCCAAAGTCTTCAGTGAATCAATATAACTTGTACGCATAAAAAACGCAGTTCAAAAGCACTATTTTATCGATGGCCTTTACCCAAAAACAGAATGCAGGTGACTACCATCTCCTACCATGAAATAAAAAAAAAAACTTACTAGGACTAATACTAACATCAATGGCAGTTTTATCCTGCGAGTTCTAATTATCTTCCATTACTCAGATACAGCAGTTAACTTCTAGAATGTTAAAAAATTATTTTATTTATCTTCTGTAAATGTATAAGAAAATCAATGACTGATAAATTTGTGTTTGCATGTCCCTATAAATATAGTTATATTTGCACTAGGCTTCATATGTGAGTGTGGTTAAATACAGATAATTTATACGTATATAAATAAATAAATATATATATATATATATATATATATATATATATATATATATATATATATATATATATATATATATATATGTATGTATATATATATATATATATATATATATATATATATATATATATATATATATATATATATATATATATATATATGTATGTATATATATATATATATATATATATATATATATATATATATATATATATATATATATATATATATATATATATATATATATATATATATATATATAACTCACTGGGAGGAACGGAATGTTGTGGTAATAAACCGTTCTTTCTATAAAAGGCGAGAACTGATGCATTGATTGCAAAACCTTAAGGTTCGTGAATTATCATACCAATTAGCAGCGATATACGGAAGCAGTAAAAGGCAGTTTGACCTTGAGAATCAAGAATCGATTTATTTCAACTGGTTCAGGACATTTTGACATACTGCAAAAAACTTTCATTTTTTTAAGCGTTAACAAGTGAATACATTTCAATAAAATTGCACTTCTATAAAAGGCCTTCGGTTACAAAGAAAACTGGTGAGCCATCAAACTCTCTGCCTGTCTCTGTCTCTCTCTCTCTGTCTCTCTGTCTCTCTCTCTCTCTACCTCTCTCTACACACACACTTATTCATTTTCAAGCTATGCCAGACATGTATAGACCATATATTATACATACATACATACATACATACATACATATATATATATATATATATATATATATATATATATATATATATATATATATATATATATATACATATGTGTGTGTGAGTGAGTTTCGATGTATATATATCAAAGCTTGAAAATAAAGTTAAATTCCCACTTAATGCCAAGTTTAAATTACATTAATACTTTAGCATGATTACTTTTCATATCACTCAGTCTGCAGGTAGTGGACTGCACCCTCCTCGCACAACAAAAGCAGGTAGCTGGAATTCTGGAACTAAACACAATAAGTTACTTGGAACACGTTCGTGCAATTCCAAGAAATCTCTAGAACCAAGATGCGAGGAAATGATAACTAAGTGTCTGCTATTCACAACCCGTGTTTGCATCCAAAACGTGCAACTAACATTGAACGTATAAATCAAGCTCACAAATATTGACACACATAAACACAAAAATTAACACGCATACATACATGCATATATATATATGTGTGTATGTGTGTGTGTGTGTATGTATGTATGCGTGTGAGTTTTTGTGTTTGTGTGTGTCAATATTTGTGAGCTTGATTTATACGTTCGATGTTAGTTGCACGTTTTGGATACAAACACGGGTTGTGAATAGCAGACACTTAGTTATCATTTCCTCGCATCTTGGTTCTAGAGATTTCTTTGAATTGCACGAACATGTTCCAAGTAACCTATTGTGTTTAGTTCCAGAATTCCAGTTACCTGCTTCGGTAGTTGGGAGCAAATAACCACCATCTTTAAATATTAACCCTTTACGAGCAGCTCAATCACCCATTTCACATTCAAAGTATACCCTGTGTCAGAGATTCCTTGGTCTTATTGCCTGGGTATTTCGCTTTATGGACACTTTTATTCAAACCACCAGGGAATATTATTAGCCTGATCAAAATCTTTACTGCTCTCGATGACCTTGCGAGAGAGATTCTCTTAATTTTAACCTTAGTACATTCTCCAATCACGTTATTACCCTCCAGCCCCTTTCCTTTTCTCTCTCTCTCTCTCTCTCTCTCTCTCTCTCTCTCTCTCTCTCCTCTATATATATATATATATATATATATATATATATATATATATATATATATATATATATATATATATATATATACACACATATATATGTATATATGTATATATATTTATTTATACAAATGTGTATGTATATATTTATAAATGAGTGCCATGCTCGGTAAAGCTGTAAATAACCAACCATAGAGAGGAAAACAAAAACTAAGCTGTAGAAGAAATACAGAGAATGAGCTTACACTGAACGTGGTAACTATAATCTTTAAAAGTGTTTACAGATTAAAATGAGAATGATTTATATGTGAAAGTGATGAATTATGCCCTGAAATATGGTAATTATCATACAATTCCTAGCCATTGCGTGATTTTGATTCGTTATTTTTCATGTTATACTCCATAGAGACTAAATAAGCATTCCTTAATATCACCATTTTAGTATAATGGTCACATGATTTAATTACTATTATTATTATTATTATTATTATTATTGTTGTTATTATCATTATTATTATTATTATTATTATTGGTAGATGCCATGAATTTTTGGTTGCCATTTCCTGCTGTTTAATGAGCAAAATGAGAGAGAGAGAGAGAGAGAGAGAGAGAGAGAGAGAGAGAGAGAGAGAGAGAGAGAGAGAGAGAGAGAGAGATACAAGCTAATGAGTTATTAGATGAGAACCTATAATTTCCTCGTTAAATATCCTGACAGGTTGAAGCGGATGAATTAAGATAAAATATTTAAAAGTCGAGACAAAATGCAACTTAAAAGACGATAAGTCCCTCGAAGAATTCCACAATGACCAGAAATTCTTTCAACTCACCAATTCACTGAAATGATCGTTTTCTGCACAATCAAACAAAACAGCTTCCCAAATCATAAAGTGAAAATGTTTTCCGTCAAATTAAGTGATAAAAGAAACTTGGCGAGTTCGAACAATTCAGAAAAAAACTTCGGTCGCGTAATTTCTAAAATTACACTGAAGTTCTGACTTTGTCATTCTATAGAACTTTTCCTTTTTCAAAGAGAATTCCAGATGCAACAAAGTTCAGTCAGAGCCATTCAGAGTGAATCAGGGTTGATTAATCTCTCGAATTTCAGCGGAATTCATCGAAATTCCTTCCTAAAAATTATGTTCAACGTTTACTCTTTCACTCTAGACTTTGCCTCAAGATTAAATGTTCTCAGGTGGTCGGGCGGCTGGTAATTTTCTAAAAGAAAAAAAAATTAATTAAAAAAGGAAGGGATACTTCTAAAGTGAAATATACGTTCATTATATTCTGGAAAACCTTAACTTGTTGGAAAGTCTGACCAATATATGTAAATAAATTGAATAATACATATGGAATACAATGAGGTATGTCAGTAAAGCACTAACACAATAAGAAATTTTAATTTTTAACTGTTTGGACTATTTTACAAAGAGGAACTCTCTCTTTCATCTCCCTCTCTTCGTATACGCACACACACACACCTATATATATATATATATATATATATATATATATATATATATATATATATATATATATATATATATATATATATATATATATATATATAGATATGTATATGTGTATATAGATATATGTATATATATATGTATATATATATATATATATATATATATATATATATATATATATATATATATATATATATGTAGACCTCGGTGGCTCAGTCGGTTACAGCAGCAGCTTCGGACTTCGTACAGGTCTGTGGCGCGGGTTCAAACCCGCAGTCGGCTGATCAGAGAGGCAGACACTTTGCTATCCGTGTAGACATCCCGGGATTATATATGTAATCAACGGATAGGCTTGCTTAAAAAAAAAAGCAAATGGATGTTACAGACTAAATACACACACAAAACAAAGCCACTACAACACCTTCTAAAAACATAACAAACATCTCACACGTCTCGAACTCCCGCCATACCCGCGCAATAACTTCTCGCTGCTGGGAAGAAAGGGCGTTGGGTCGGGTATGATACATGAAACATACGTACCGGGGTCTAAGCGATGTCAGGCAGGGCAGCCGATCGAGACCACAGGTCTACCCCAAAGCCAAATAAAAAAAAGTCCTTCAAAAGAAGGCATCGTGCGTACCCCATACAAAAATGGGAATAAAGGCACGTTAAAAGAAAAAGAAGAAGAAGAAGATATATATATATATATATATATATATATATATATATATATATATATATATATATATATATATATATATATATATATATATATATATATATATATATATATATATATATATATATATATATATATATATATATATATATATACATATATATATATATACATATATATATATATATATATATATATATATATATATATATATATATATATATATATATATATATATATATATATATATATACATTTTACATCAAATTTATCAGAAAACAGTGGATGAAATCTAAGTTCCACGACATAGTCGATCTATATTAATCTCTGTGTCATGGAATTCCGAATGTATTACTGATCGTCTGCTTTTGTCAGGTATTGTACTCGGGAACTAAATAACAGATGAAAATGCCGAAGACATTGAAGCACTTTCATTGAATCAGCCAGCAAATGCAAACATCGATATATTGGTTACCGACTGACTTACTGTTAAGCCCAAATCTCTCAAAGTTACTTGGCGCGATGTATAGCTAATTAATAATGTTTGATATATGTATACTTTCACACCACGTTCATGATTAATACTTATGATAACTACAAAACAAACACGCATGCATACATTCATATCTATGTATAATGTGTAAGTCTATGTATGCGTATGTATTAATGAATGTATGTCTGTAAGTTTATGTATACTGAAGGAAATCACCTGCCAGATGAAAATGTTCAGAAATTCATTTCCGTTTGGGTTTTTGTCAGTTCCTTATTTATAGCACTGGCAGTCAACCTCTTGTGATCCGGAATAGAATGGCATACATAGTAGTTCAGGCTAGTGGGCTCCTATTTTAATTTGGCCCTCATATATTAAACTAGCATATTCATTTGCTATTACTGTAAACTATAAAAAGGTAATATTTGAACATTCATACCATCTGAAAAACTGTATCATCTTCAGAATCATATCAAATGCAAAGATTGCCACCTGCATATTTATGACCTTTCAAGTTATGTTACTTAAATTTTATATCACCTCCAAAATTACACCTGTGAAACAGTGGTGTGCTGGACATCTCATGAGTACTTCATTGGGCTCGTGAGGTAATTAGGATCTTTTACTCAAGTGCAATATGAAGTTATATTTGTGGAAAGAACTATATCGTTAATTATTGCTTGCCTATCTAGAACTTTCAGGCGTTGATAAGAATTAAACTTTCAGACTATCTAACCAACCAATTGTTTAAGCAATTAATCTGATCAAAAACTTTCAAAACTCCCCTAAGTAGAAGTGATTATTACAACTATTCATCACAGAAACATGTAATACATTCACCGAAAGCTATGACGAAGAAAAGAGGAGATTGCATCACAAACACAATGAAAGAAAACATCTCTAGTAACCCAGCCATGACATGCTCTAGCTCAAAATTTATAAATCTTGGCAAATATTTCCTGATTCCGCTGTTTTCTCGTAAAAACAGATAAACTGCTCAACCAGCCACCGGCCGTGGCATTATTCGACATTGTGTTCGGGGAAAACTGACAAACAAATGACAAAGCATAAAGATACGTCCAACGACGGAAAAAATGCTCCTTCTTTTCTTTCTTTAAATCTTAAACTGAAAACCCTTACGAACGATGTCAACACACTATAAACGAAGGAGCCCCAAAGGGATATCAGCCTGCAGAGAGAGACAAGTAACAGGAAAAGGTGATATATTATATATGTATATGAGCGAATAGAAAATAAGGCCCTTACGACGGAATTCCAGACACGTCAGCAAAAAGCAGGACTGAATTTGCTCCTCGGTTAAATATTTGGAGGTAAAAAGATTCCCAAACTGAACTAGGCACACTACTCCGTATTTCAGATGTAGCCAAGAAAAAACTCCTACCAAACTTCCGAGAAGATACGCAGAGAATAAGTGGAATAAAGAAAGAAATGAAAATTCAGTTAGTTTTTATGCTTTATCTTCAGGCAGGATTTCAAATGATGTTAAGGAAATTTTAACTTTTTAATCCTTTTACGGAAATGCAACCTATTTCCTCAGTACTTTCTTGTCCTTAAAGTTATATAACCAAATCTTACCGAAGTACGCACCAAACCTTACATCATTTTAATTCCGTCGCTAATTTTCTGTGCTCATTTGCAAAGCCAGTTATGGACTTCCTTTTAGATGCAATTAGTAATTCTCTAATTAATAATTCTCTCTTCGGTATTACAGGATCCTTAGGAAAGTCCCATAAGGAAATGATTAATTCAAACATTCCCTGAATCCTCTCCAAAAAGCCTGTACTCTTATAGTCCGGGGCATTACGTTTTACATTAGAGAATTAATAATATTACTCACATATCTTACGTTTTAATAGCCAGGAAGGCATTCGTTACCTTAAGCTGGGTATTCTGACTTGGGACCATGACATAAGCCACGCCCTTCCAAATGGAAGAATTATCTCAGCTCTATACAAATGGATGATAAAAGCATGAACTGAAACATGAAAGTGGGTGTGGACTCTATAAGCCCGGAAGATAAAAAATGGACTATGTTAGTATAAGTGTGTGTGCATATATATATATATATATATATATATATATATATATATATATATATATATATATATATATATATATATATATATATATATATATATATATATGAATGTCTTTTCCTGTAATACTACAGTCTGTTGAACATGAAAATAAGAAGGCCCATAAAACTATTTAAACGTTGAAACCATGTATATTTCGGGCACTTGTTTCTGTGCCCCTGTTCACTAGTAAGAATATGGACAGGTGGAGAAAGTTACAATGGTATATATCTGAAAAACATGAAGTGTGGCCTTGGGCCTCCGGATATTAGAGGAGTGGCGTTTCTTAGAAGGAGGAGATTGACCGGATCTGACTGATTTTTGGCCTCGGTAGCTCCGTTTGGCGGTGCGATGGATCTGAAAATTAGCGTTTCTTGGGTCATCTTCTTCAAAAGGGGTCCGAGGATTAAGGTGTCAATGGCGTCCGATTTCCAATGTCCTCCTGACAGGTTCATATTGTTGGTTTGATTGATGATAGCAGATTCCAGCGTCTTTCTTTTGTACGGACAGCTACTCTTGAAAACCAACTCCGCCCCACTCCAGTTAATGACATGCCCTGTAGCGCCAATAACAGGAAAGATGCCGGGCTCTCCGAAAGCGTAACGTGCGCAGTCTTTTTTGTGCTCTGTTATTCTTTGCGAGAGCGATCTACCTGTCGCCTACATAGATGTCATGACAATTTACTACACGGTATCTTATGAAGAAACTCCGGCTTCTTCGCTTTTGTTATTTAAAGTATGGTATTAACGAGCGAACTCCCGATGGTTGGGATAATGGAAAATGAAGAGTTATTAGAACAGGTTGCTCAGTGGCCTTTTGGATGTTTTCATCGTATGGAAGCTATTTTGTTGTTGAAATCTGTTGTCTGTTGTGGTGGGACTCCTGTAGTATATTTTGCTATTCCTTCAGTCATGATTTTTACAGAGGTCCTCAGCTGTTTAAACTAGATGTGCGTAATCGCTTTCCATCGATGAATCAAGGTGTCTGTACCAGCTATCAATTGTAATCACTTTCATTTCGATATCTGTCGGCGATACTTCGATAAATAACAAGGGAAAAAGCCGATTTGGGCTGCCGTGTGGCTGTGTCATGACATCTATGA
This sequence comes from Macrobrachium rosenbergii, assembly GCF_040412425.1. Classification (NCBI taxonomy): domain Eukaryota; kingdom Metazoa; phylum Arthropoda; class Malacostraca; order Decapoda; family Palaemonidae; genus Macrobrachium; species Macrobrachium rosenbergii. The sequence goes on along the minus strand of NC_089749.1, from coordinate 5,149,207 downwards.
GCGGCGTTAGATGGACAACAGCAAGGGTAACGAAGCCTGCGATCGGTACGTCCCACTCGGAAGAAGTTCAAAATTTCGCCAATGAAAATACGGGGCATGTCGTCAACGATGAAGGCGGTGGTTTTCGGAAGCCAACTGTCATGGATGTGGATATGATCATCAATCAAACCAGCAATATGAATGCAATAGGAAGGACATTGAAATCAGAACCATCTGCTATAACGAAGATGACTTGAAAACTGCGACGTAGTCCAATAGCAAGCTTGAGGAAACTGTGAGGCAGAGCAAGTCGTCTCCACTGCTCATGGCATCGGAGACCCTAGGCATTGTTTGCATACAAACACCTGATGATGAGCACAAAACAAGTACTTAAATGTTTCAATGTTAAGCAGATTTTATGGGCCTTTAACTATTATAAGTATAACTATATATATATATATATATATGTTATGTATGTGTTTAATAATAATATGTATGTATATATATATGTATATATATATATGTATGTATATATGTATATATATATGTATATATATATATATAATAATGTACAGTCACTTGTATGTATATATATATATATATATATATATAGATAGATGGATAGGATAGATAGATATGGATTAGATAGATATGTGGTGGAGGTGTACGTGACAAATAAACTTGCCAGAAAAGCACTTCCTGCAAATCAAAGCGCTGACCCTCACTGACCAGGACCCTCTTGTTGTAAAAAAAAAAAAAAAAAAAAAAAAAAAAAAAAAAAAAAGAGGCGTACAGGATTATTTCTTGTATAGTTCAGGATAGACCCCTGATTATCAGTTTAGTGTAAAAACACAAAGCTCGAAAGTTTTTGCCTTTCATTCTTTATCACTCATGAGATAACTGGACTGCTTGGCAGTGTCACTGCAGTTTGATGTAGACACGAGCACCCAAAAAGGAGGAATCTATCATTCAAAGAAACCTAAAATCAGAATGTTGCAGCAACAGCTCCTTTTGGAAAATTAAAACAAGAACTTGGAAATCAAACGCTTTCCAGCTATATATAAATTAAATGGATACCTGAAATTACGTTTTGAAAAACATATATAACTTCGATAATAATGTTTATTTGGTTAATTCTCAAAGAATTGATGAAAAACAAGTCATTTTCTTTTAGCAATTACTTCATGTAATTAAGAAGTCATCACTGAATAAAGTAAAAAAAATCGGATACTTGAAATACATTAGGAAGGAGTGAGATAATTTGACTGAGAAACCACTGATTAGAACTGTGGGCATAAGTATTTAAAACCAGTAAGAATCACAGAATACGCTATTCCCAGAAAAAAAAACTATTAAAAACGAACCATTTAAAATACTCTCGTAAAGGAAAATTTTACGATCGGCAGTTATTATCATTCCTCGATGGGTTATTAGGATGCATTTGTGTTCATAATACTACTACTGTCACCAATACTATAGCTACTGATACCACCTCCTCAATAAATATTATTACAAGATGCTTGCAGTATTAGGTAAATCGGACGAATTCCTTCCTGTTCACTTTCTCTGTTCTTGAGATATCAAAAGTTCAGGATGTATATCATTTGCATAACTTTCCTAGAAAGAACGTCAGAAAAGGCAATCTAAGACCATTTAGAACTTCTGTAAATTGCGGATCTATAAAAGATTGCTATTGTAATATATTTGGATGAAATAATCTACAGAAAATATTATATATATTTATATATATATATATATATATATATATATATAATATATATATATATATATGTATATGTAACCACATATATATATTTATATATATATATATATATATATATGATACTATATATGTGTAATATATATATATATATATATATATATATATATATATATATGTATATATATAAATATATATATATTTCTGTAGAGTTTTGTTGTAATTAAATATTAGCAATCTTTCCACTGTTTAAATAAATCAGTCTTAGGCCTTTTCAGCACGTTCTTCTAGAAGAGACCATGCCAAATGATATGACGACAATCTCTGAAAAGTGAAACAGAAGAGATTGCGTCGATTTTATGCTGCAAGCATGCTGTAATAATATTTATTGAGAGAGTATTATCAGTAACTAGTATTAGTGACATTAGCTGTGTGAAATAAAAAATCTCTAATAACTTGTATACATCGAAAGAATAATGCTTTAACCTCTCGCTACAGGTGACTGTGTTTCATTTTAATAGTTTTTTTCTGAAATAGCCACAGTTAAATACCATCTTACAGTTCCCCTTCTGTGTATTCCAACTTTTACTTTATTCGTGACTTCTTAATAGATGTTAGCAAAAGAAAATGACACGAGTGTTATTGACTATCGAAGTTATATGGGCACGTGACTCAGTATCCATTAGTGCCCATATGAAGCTGTTGTTCAAGTTCTTGTTTTAATTTTCAGGGCTGTTGCTGGCATTCTGTTTGAGTTTTAGTGGACAGAATTCCCTCGCTTTTGAACAACAAGTGTCTTGTCAAGCTGTGGTGACATCACGAAGAGACTTTGTAGTGATGAAAGGTAAACACGAGCTTTGTTTCTTCATGTGCTGAAGAGGACTCAGCCGGAACTATTGGCTGTTTTTTGTGAAGGTCTGGTCGTGAAAGTCAGCACTGTTGCAGGAAGTGCTTTCTGGCAGATTTGTCTGTCTCCACTTGTATCTATCTGCTCTGCTCTATCTATCTATATCTATCTATCTATCTATATATGCTTATATATATATGTATATATATATACAAGTAGACTATACACATATATATATATATATATATATATATATATATATATATATATATATATATATATATATATATATATATATATATATATATATATATATATATATATATATATATATATATATATATATATGAAAATAAGAAGGCCCATAAACACTATTTAAACGTTGAAACCATATATTTCGGGCACTTGTTTCTGTGCCTTGTTCACTGGTAGAATATGGGACAAGGTAGAAAGTTTACGAAGACAGACATATACTAAAAACATGAAGAGTGTAGCCTTAGGCGTGCACTCCGATATTAGGAGGTGGCGTTTCCACAGGGATTGGTAAGTGCCCTAGTAGTTTATTATAATTAGCTCCCCGTTTGGCGATGAGATCTGGATGCGTTTGTGGATCATCTTCTTCGGGATGTGGGATTAAGGTGTCAATGGCGTCCCGATTTCCAATGTCCTCCTGACGGGTTCATATTGTTGGTTGTTGTGATGGCAGTTCAACGATCTTTCTTTTGTGTGAATAACTACTCTTTGAAAATATCCGCCTCAGTTAATGACATGCCCTGTATTTCCTAATATGTAGGAAATTCCCGAACTCTCCGAAGCGTAACGTACTGATCTTTTGTGCTCTGTTATTCTTTGAGAGCGATCTACCTGTCTCGCCTACATAGATGTCATGAGCGTTGCTACTGCAGTGTCTTGTAAGCTCCAGCTTCTTCATTTTTGTTGTTAAATTGCTCGTTAACGCGGCGAACTCCCGATGGATTTGGGATAGTGAAAATAGGATGAGAACAGGATTGTGGTGGCCTTTTGGATGTTTTCGCCATTATGGAGCTTTATTTTGTTGTTGAAATCTATTTGTCTGTTGTGAGTGGGACATCTGTGAGTATATTAATAAAGCCGAATAAAAATATGCTACAGAGGTCCCACTCAGCACAGGCTAAGCTAATTTCAACTGGCACAAGCAAAGCTTCGCCTGATGAAAACATCGTCAATTTCTGCTGTCCTTTCATTCCGATCGAAAATTCCTTTCGTTATCTTCTTAAGTAACAAAGGAAAAGAAGCCGGAGGATCTCATGTGGCTGTCATGACAAACACGGGCTGCAGTGATCGCTACTCGACAGAAGCCACAAGAGATCGAAGGTATTTCACCCATATTAAATACAGAGGAGCATGTCATTAACTGAGTGGGGCTTTGGAGATTAATTTTCAGAAGCCAAGAAAGATGCTGAAATCTTTGTATCCGAGAGAGACATTGATCAGACGCCGTCTTTATAGCCTCGGACTGCTGAAGATGACGCCGTTCATGATGTCGCCAAACGAGCTAATGAACAAAAACCATAGAAAAATTGATCATCTCCTGCTGTAGAAAACGCCACCTCCTGGCACATCAAACACACCTTCATGTTTTTGTATATGCTACATTGTAATACTATATATGTGTGTTGGTTTGGAAACAAGTGTGATATATGGTTTCTTTAAATAGTGTTTTATGGGCCTTCTTATTTTCATATTACTGTATTAATGAGAAAAAAATTTGATCATATAATATATATATATATATATGTATGTATGTATATATATATATATATATATATATATATATATATGTATATATATGTATATATATGCACACACACTATACTCAACGAACATCTTTATCTTCGAGCGTCAAATACGCCGCTCATGTTCAGAATCATTACTATGCTCTGTTTGCGTGAAGCTGAAGTACGGCTTTTCCATTTGAAGGGCGTAACTTATCATGAATCCCAAGTCGAAAATGCGGCGTTTGTGGCGAATGCGCTTCCTGTATTAAAACGTAGATATGAGGTATATGATATAAACGTAATGCCCGGATAAATTACAGACTTTTGAAGATTCGAGAGGACTGGTGTCATTTATGGGTTTCACCGTAGTTATTCACAACAACACTGGAAGAAATTATTAATTGCACCTAAGAAAGTCCATAATAACTTTGCAAATGAGCACAAGTAGTGACGGAGACTCAAGCTGATGTATGCGGTGCGTACTTTGACAATTTGGTTATATATCTTAGAACTGGAAAGCAGAGAAATGGTGCATTTCCGTAAGCCGATGAAAGGAGTCAACATTTTCGTTAACATCTGAAATCTACCTGAATAAAGCATGGAAACTAACTGAGTACATTGCTTTATTTTTCACTTGTCTGTCTTCTCGGAGAGAGATTTGACAGGAGTTTTATCTTGGCTGCTGAATGGAAACAATTAACACGGTTCGCTAGAGTATATCAAATGATATGGACATGAGGAACAATTATTCTGTTGCTGACATTTCGGTTTATCGTAAGTCTCATTTCTATTCCACTCATTCATATATAATATATCTGCCTTTCTGTTGCTTGTCTTCTTTCTGCGAGCTGATATATCCTTTGAAACCTGCTACGTTTACGGTGCTTGTGGCGATCGTTAGAGCTTTGACTGAAGGCATTTTCCGTCGTTGAACGCTCGTGCTATGCTTTATTTGTCATTCCCGGGCTGTGTCGGAGTGATGGCGTGAGAACAACGGAGAGAATCAAATCTTGTAAATTACTAGGTGACTAGAAGCATGTGGCTGTGTTTTCTTTCATTGCTGTTGGATCTGAATATGTTTGCTGGACAATGTGTTAGTGATGTATTACATGTTGCCTGAGGCTGAATAGTTATGTGTCACTTTATTTCAGGAGGCTGAATTTTGATCAGGTGTAGCAAGCAGTGATTGATTATGAGTTTGGTTAATTCCCTGCTCAGCTTTTCTGCTAGATAGGCAGCAATAATTAACGACATAGTTCTTTCACAAATACTAACTTCATGTTGCGCTCGATAAATGTCTAATTCCACAGCAGTGTGGCCCCGTGAATGTCCAACACACCACTGAGCATGTTGAAGTGATAAATTTAAGCCAACACTGCTTAGTCGCATAAATATATGCAGGAGGTATTGCGTGTGTGATTTACAAAACAGGCTACAGTAGTATGAATGTTCAAATATTGCGTGTTTTATAGTTACAGTAATAACAAATGAATAGGCTAGTTTAGCATGGATTGACTGTAATCAGTTGCAACCTGAACACTATGTATGCCATTCGGATCTAGAAGATTGACTGCCAGTGCTATGACAGAGCATGCAGTAATTTCTGTTTATTCTAAACTTTTACAGATATACAGTCATAAAAATACCTGAACACACTATATGAACACACATATGTATATATATGTGTGTGTGTATATATATAAATATATAAGCTATATATACAGTATATATATGTAAATAGATAATACAATATATATATGAGTTTTCATAGGCATGTAAGTATAAATCATGAGCGTGAGTGCTATACATAAACGGTAAATTATGGTTACATTGCTGGCATTCAGTGAACACTCAGTGCTCACATTTTTCGTCGTGACGGTTCCGGAATAACACCTGATGGCAGACATTCTGATGAAGTGTGACACAAGGTACTATGGGTCGACTGTAATCGTGGAACAGACTAAATCCCTTTCTTTGATAGAGACTGATGTAATACACTCTCACACACACACACACACACACACACACACACACACACACACACACACACACACACACACACACACATATATGATATAAAATATATATAGTAGATGACATATATATATATATATATATATGTATATATATATATATATATATATATAATTGTAATAATAACTATATGCTATAATATATATTTATACTCTGTATATATATATATATATATATATATATATATATATATATATATATATATATATATATATATATATGGTTGTTGAATATATATGTATGTATGTATGTATCTTGTGTAATATTATATATACATATACATATACATGTATATGTATATATATACAACATATATATATATGTATATATATATATATATATATATATATATATATATATACTTTGCTGTAATGAATATAATATATGTATACAAGGAAACTGATAAGGAAGAAGAGTTTTTCTACACTAAATAATCAGCAATTAAAAATAAGAATTTCTTATTGCTGTGGTGCTTTACTGACTTATCACACTCATCATTCAAGCATTATTCAATTTATATCATAATGATCACACTCAGGCACAAGTGGAATTTTCAGTCTGCCTGAATGTACATTTCTCTTTAAGCTGCCCTTGCAATTTTTTTCTTTAACCACCCAGCTGCTCTAAAACAATTTAATCTTGATAATCTAGGTAACGTGAACATTAAATGACACAGGGATGAGGCTCGATAATTCCCCTGGTCGAGGGTGACCTGATTACACTCGGCGTAACTCTTTTTCGCATCTGAGAGAGCACTAACAACTGTAATGAATTGACAAAATTCAAAATTCGGCAATTTTAGACACGATATAGAACTCGCTTATTCATTATCATGACAGAAAACGACCTACTTCATGACGACCAGCTTTTTCATTTATGTGTGGCTGACATTTCAAAAGAATTCGTATTCGAAGTATCTGATCGATATGAAATTCTCGGTAGTTATTTCATTTTTGTCTTGATAACGAATAATTTACTTTAGACGATAGATTCTTGTTTGAGATACTTAACTAAGCCATGGAGTTTCTCGTATTATAGCTCATTGGCTTAAAGTATATATATATATATATATATATATATATATATATATATATATATATATATATATATATATATGCTCATTTTACTCATTAAAACACAGCATGAAATGGCAGCCGAAAATTTGCGTATCTGCTAATAATAATAATAATGAATGATGAATAATAATAATAATAGATAATAATAATAATAATAATAATAATAATAATAATAATAATAATAACAGCAGTAGTAGAAGATAAGCATGTGACCATTATACTAAAATGGTGATATAAGGAATGCTTATTTTGAGTCTCTCTAGTATATATAAAAAAGCAAATTTAAACCTGCCAGGGTTAGATGATTCTGCATATGTCAAGGCATAATTCATCAGGTGTAATGAAATCATTCTCATTTTAACATTGTGTTCTGGACTATTTTTGTCACATGTAGAGCAAGCTCATTCTTTAGTTATTTATAACTTGGTTTTGTTTTCAACACATGGTTGTTTATTGTGGTGTGCAGAACATAGTGTAGTCATTATATTCTTATACACACCCACACACACACACACATGTATATATATATTGTATATATATATATATATATAATATATATATATATATATATATATATATATATATATATATTTATATATTTATATATATATATAAATATATATAATATATATATATATATATTGATCTTTATTATATGATATATTAATATATATATATATATATATATATATATTTCATTCATATTTTTATATTATTATATACTCATTTTTCTCTCATATATATATATGATAATATTATATATATATATATATATATATATATGTTCTATATTTATATATATTTATATATATATATATATATATATATATATATATATATTTATATTATATATATATTTATATTTATATATATATATATATATATATATATATATATTCATATATATATATATATATATATATATATATATATATATATAGAGAGAGAGAGAGAGAGAGAGAGAGGCCATCGATGGCTCGGTTGGTAGAGCAGCAGCCTCGGGCTTCATAGGGAAGTCTATGGCGAGTTCAATCGCAGCCATGGTCAGAGAGCGGACACTTTATCCGTGTAGACACCCCGGATTGCACGTATGTAATCAACGGATGGATTTGCCTGAAAACTCAATGATTATTCTGAATAATACCTAAACAAAGTCACTCCGCCTGCTAAAGTGTAACGAACCTCCCGATATGAACTGTCAGCCTGCTTGCCCAGTTCCTCGCTGTGTGAGAAGGAGCTAAGTTTATTAACATGTATTCGCTGTTCTGGATATGGGCGGGCGGTGGTCGATGCGGCCTGCCCACCGCCAAATCAAAAGTCCTTCAAAAGGTATATTCTTTTATGCAGTAATGACCACGATTAAAAAGCAGATATATATACATATATGTACATGTGTATATGTATATATATATATATATATATATATATAGCATATATATATATATAAGAATCTTAAAAATGGTGCTTCCTGTGTGGGAAACAAATGCAGACAGTTGGAAAGTGTACCTGTATATATATATATATATGTTTCATCATGGCCTGTGCTGATGTCTGTACATGTTATGATCTCTGTCTGAGACAAGAAGGGGCGGAAGGAAATAACGTGGATGGGATGGGCTGACAAAGTGGATCCCGCTCTCGTAAAGGTCGTCGAAGCAGGCGTGTATCAAGCTAATAATATTCCGATGATGGTTTGCATAAATGCGTCCATAAGGCGAAGGACCCGCGGCAATAAGAGCAGGGGATCTGTGACACGAAATTATCACTTGGATCAGTTTAGTGATTTAGCTGTTTAGTTAAGGTTAATTATTGGTAAAAATGGATGATTGTATACTCCATATTTACCCGACGCACCTTTATATATAATATAATATATATATATATATATATATATTATATATATATATATATATATATATATATATATATATATATATATATATATATGTATATTGATAAATGATATTATTATTATTATTGTGTGTGTGTTTGTGTGTATATATATATATGTATGTATGTATGTATGTATGTATGTATGTATGTATGTATGTGTTGATATGTATGTAATATGTATGTTTGTGTTTTGTGTTTGTATGTATCCCAATATTTGTAAGCTTGATTTATACGCTCGATGTTATTTGTGCGTTTTTGGATGCAAACACGGAATGTGAATATTAGACACTTGGTTATCATTTACTCATCTCGGTTCTAGAGATTCCTTGGAATTGAACGAACATGTTCGTCGTATATTGGTTAGTTCAGGATTAGATTACACAATTCTGTTGTTCGAGGAGGATGCAGTGTTGTGTACCTGCAGATTAGTGAAATGAAAAGAAAATAGATAAATAACAAAATATTAGACACATATTAATCACTTAGTATTAAGTAGATATTTGAAC